>NC_135882.1:86303055-86562608 GCF_964194155.1 Cetorhinus maximus
CTCGATATATTGAAATCTTCAATCAAATCAGCCCCATACCTTCTAAATTCCAGGGTATACAACTCTAAGTTGTGTAATCTCTCCTTCTGGCTTAACTATTGGAGCCCAGATATTATTCTAGTAAATCTAGGTTGCACTCCCTCAAAGGTACATATATACTTCCTAATGTGTGGTTCCCAGAACTACTCTCAGTGCTCCAGCAAGGTACAGTTGAAACATGACTTCCTTCCCCTTGTATTCTAGGTTTCATAATGTAAAGGCCATGAGCCTTTTTGATTATTTTCTGTACCTGTTCATGACATTTTAATCATCTATGTACTTGGATCTCCAAGTTTCTTTGCACCTTCACAGTTTCTAGGTTTTCACTATTGTATCCGTTTTAAAGTACAAAATGGATGAGCTCACATTTGCCTATATTGAAATCCATTTGCCAAAGTTTTGCCTATTTACAATTATAAATATCTCTTGTAATTTTACACTTTCTTTTACACTGCTTACAATGCTACCGATCTTTGTGTTATCAGAAGATGTGGTTATGTGGCTTTCTATCCCATCATTTATATTGTTAATGAATAAAACAAATAATTAAGGCACAGATCCTTGTGGGATGCCACTAGTAACATTTGTCTCCTTCTGGATAGCCAATTTCCTAATTTGTCTTCATGTGCTTCAACTTTTGCAAAGTTTCTTACAAGGGACTTTATCAAATGCTTTTTGGAAGTCCATATAAAAAACGTCCATAGACATTCACCTGCACACAGCTTTAGTCACCTCTTTAATCAGATTTGATAAGCATGACCTACCCTTCACAAATCGATTCAGGTTCTCTCTGATCAGCTGAAAATTTAAGGTGTCAGTCACCCTATCCTTAATTATAGTCTCTAGCAAATTCTCAACAGGTGTTACGTTAACTGGTCTGTAGTTCCTTGGTTTTCCTCATTCACCTTTCTTAGATAGTGGAGTGACATGCACAATTTGGAATGGTTTCCAAATTGAGAGAGCTTTAGAAGATTGTTAGGGCATCTACAAATGTTCTCATCTACTTCTTTTAAAACACTGGGGTGTAAACGGACTGGCCCTGAGGATTTGTCCAGTAGTACCATTAATTTCATTGCTTTGTGTGGGTATCGTGATGCATAAGGAATCACAACTAAATGGGATAGGCTCAATGAACCTATTGGTCTTTATGTTGTGTTTTTAATATTCTCATACATTTGAATGGAAGGTTGAGAGTGAGAAAGTGGGGAACAGGTAAGTAGCGGGAGAGGTGGAAGGGAGGGAGAGGGCAAGGTGCTTTTTGTACACTAGATTTGTACTGCTTGGCCTAAAATTTATAGCTCATGTTAGGAGCATTGGACCATCTAGTCCTGCCATGCATGTATAGATCACTATATTTTGCAGTATGTTTGGATGACCTGGGCAATAGAGGGAATTTTAACACTGTGCTAACTTTTGGCAGTATTAAATGCACCTTGAGTGCATACAACTGCCAAATTGTGCAAGCAAATAAGTGAAGTTTTGTTACACCTCATCCATTGTCACATGAGCAATCTTCATGCCTGCTCTACTCTACCACTCCCCCAATACTTTCATACTCAGTTCCACACCATACGAACTAAGCAAAGTGGCAGTAGTCTTACAGGTACCTAAGACTTAATCCAGTATAAGAGAATATATATAGAGAACCACTCAATTTGAGGAGGAACAGCATACATACATATCTGCCATATTTGAGCTTTGAGAATGATAAAATGACATTTTTTCTAACATACATCTTTGATGAAAATGAACTAGAGCAACATGTCACAGAATGACAGGTTCAAATTCACACATGCAATTTAAAATTTCAACTGGGTCTTCAGAGAAAATATTTCCTCAGGAGAAAGTGAAAATTGGGATAAACAGTTGATTGAACTCCTAATTACGTTGCTTTAAGAGAAGCGCCAAAGTTTTTGAAGCAGGTTTTGTGGATTCTCAGTAAATTCACAGTCAGAAAATAAAGTACAACTTGGGAGTTATCAGAAAATTTACACAAATGTGTTCTGCCATTTACTCACCCATACACCAACAGGTTCTTTTCTACTCTAAAACACTCGGTTCTTGGATAACCATGGGACCTGTCTTGCGGTCTACGGGGGGGCTTTCCAGTCTTTTCTTCAGACTCACTTTCCAAATCTGAAAATTCCATTAGCTCATCTTCCTTAATAGCATTGTAGTGTCTTGTCTGTTTTCTTACTCTTGGTGTATCAATCACCAAATTGTTCTATAACAGAAGAAGTACACATGAGCAAAAACACATTTATATGCTTTTAACATAATACACATGACAACATATTGCTTACCCTTCCATTTATTGCATCAATATCCAATTCAGCTTTCTTTGCCCACTTTTGCCAAAAGTTGGGATCATCAAGGGAAATATCTGTCCTATTCCCAGAAGCTACAAAGCTGGCCTAAAGAGATTTATACAAAAAAAAATCTCATTGGTTAGGAGAATTCTGTACAATTTATTTCATAAAGACTATTACCAAATATCTCGATGCTGAGTACATTGGTGTACATATAACAATATATGTATTCATGCTTGTACTTGGTTAAAGATAGTCACCTTTGCAAAAGTGGAACCTTTTCCTTCAGATTCTATTGTAATTGTGTGAGTACGTCTCAAGAGAATCTGGTCAATGTCTTCCTCACAGAATTTTGACCCTTCATCCTCTTCATCCATCAGTGCCCCATATGCTCCTTTTCTAAGAAGATCCTCAATCTCCTTCTTAGACAGCTGCTGAACCTGAATATTTTGCACAATTTCAATATTGATCCCAATATTAAACGCAATTCATTTATAAATCAAAAAGCCAGATAAATTTGCTGAATTTGAGCTGACTACAGTATGTACAAATACACATACCCCATTGGCACTATTTTCTCTTCCACTCATGGACTGTAGAACAGCTTTGTCCAATCCAAGTTTCAGACTTGCCTTATCAAACATCTCTCTTTCATAAGAGTTCCTGGTTATTAATCTGTATACTTTCACTGCTTTGCTTTGCCCAATTCTGTGACATCGAGCCTGAGCCTGAGGGATAGAAAACTCTTAAGTAGGCAGCATCTTATATTAAATTACTGTACCTTCCGTAAATATAACTGAAAACAAAGTCAATATAGAAAACAACAGACAAATCTCACCTGGAGGTCATTTTGTGGGTTCCAATCAGAATCAAAGATGATACAAGTGTCTGCAGCAGTGAGGTTAATACCCAAACCCCCAGCACGAGTGCACAGCAGGAAAACAAAACGATCAGAGTCAGGTTTAGAGAAACGATCTATTGCTGCCTGTCGAAGATTTCCCCTCACACGGCCATCAATACGCTCATACAGATGTCTGGAAAACAATTTACAGAAATAAAAAATCCAAAGCATGCTCGTTTTCAGCCAGTTAAAGCTTTCAGTTGCCAAATTTGTGCAAATATTGACCACAATCAGAAAACCCCAGCTCCTTCATTAGTACATAACATTTATCTCATGGTCAGATCACTAAACAAATTAGGATGAGAAATATGTTTTAGCATATCGAAGCTCAGCCAGCCAGACAGACTCCAATCTTTCAATAGTGGGGAACAGCCTTCTGGCTCCCAAGAGCTTCCTCCAAAACGAGAGAAGTTTCCCGTCTGAATTGGTGATCAAAACTAAATATCGCACTCGAGGTGTGCCACAGCAGTATTTATTTTGACATGACATTCTCTACTCGTATCCTATTCATTTGGATAAAGCTAAGCTTGCTTTGTTGGTTACAGCACCACAGCGCTCATACTAACAATCACATCTACCACCACCCAAAGATGTCTTTCAACTTCAATTAAGAATTTTGACAACCAAAGTGTACTTATAAGCCCATGTTCTCCCTCTACATGGAGTACTTCATACTTTCTCATTATTAAATTTCTTCTGCCATTTCATCCACCTCATTTTGTACTGTCCACAGAATCAACTGGTATCTTTAAATTTTCCCAATTTGCATTCAATTTCTGATTTCAAGTTGAATCTGAGATTGATTTCCAGTTTAAAAAAAAACTTAACTTTCCAGATAGGCTTTAAGATCTGGGAGTATTTACTTTAAAGTAGTACAGACTCGGCCACTTTGATCGAGGTTTGTGAAACAGAGACTAGATTGTGTTATATGAACAACTTATTTCAACTGGATAGGTGATTGAGAGCCAAGGGTTACACTTAGAAGTTATGCAAGTGCAAAACTAAGTTGCATGTTAGGCAGTTCTTCCTTACCAAAAGAATACGATGCCTGTGAACAGGCTGCCAGCTCATGAGGTGAACAGTGATTCATTGTATTTCTTCAAGGGAGAATAGAATTTGCTTCTGACTGAATCAAGAGATCAAATCATACAATAGGTAGGCACACTATTAACATACATCAGGGTTAATGTAGTCTCTTGGATTTTTTTTATATCACAAAGGGGTCAGGGAGGAATTCTCCCAATTCCACCCCTCTGCAATTGGTCTGGGCTTTTAACCTGCTTTTCTGCCTCAACTGGGAGATTACATAGCTCTGAGTGTGCAAGGAATGTCTATACTATAATGCATGATGCACCACAACCACATAAGGCAGGATAGATAGATCAGTTGGTCTTCTCCTGTCTAACATTTCCTTATGCTTGTATGGTGTGCAGAGATTTTCTTTCATGACTGGCACAGCTATACAATCTTTGGAAATTCATCATATCAAAATCCTGGGGGTTACCATTGACCAGGAACTGAATTGGACCAGCCATATAACTATTGTGGCTAGGAATTCTGTGGCAAATAACTCACCTCCTGACTCCCCAAAGCCTGTCCACCATCTACAAGGCACAAGTCAGGATTGTGATAGAATACTCTCCACTTGCCTGGGTGAGTGCAGCTCCAACAACACTCAAGAAGCTTGATACCATCCAGGACAAAGCAGCCCACTTGATTGGCACACCTTCCATAAACATTCACTCCCTCCACCATCAATGAACAGTGGCAGCAGTGTGTACCATTTACAAGATGCACTGCAGAAACTCACCAAGGCTCCTTAGGCAGCACCTTTCAAATCCACAACCGCTGCCATCTAGATGGACAGGGGAGCAGGCACATAGGAACACCACCGCCTGGAAGTTCCCTTCCAAGGCACTCACCATCTGACTTGGAACTACATCACCGTTCCTTCACTGTCGCTGGGTCAAAATCCTGGAACTCCCTCCCTAACAGCACTGTGGGTGTACCTACACCACATAGACTGCAGTGGTTCAAGAAGGCAGCTCACCGCTCACCACCACCTTTTCAAGGGTAATTAGGGACAGGCTGAGCCAGGGGTGTCCACATCCCGTAAATGAATTTTAAAAGCCCTCAAATTTATAACCAAACAGCAATCAGAGTATTATTTTCTATTCTTGGAGAAAATACCTCACCATCTTGTGCAAGTTAAGAACAGCGCACCTACTATTAATAGTAACTTCCATAAACCTATGCCAGAATATACTTGGCTAGGTGTTAGTGGGGTGCTGGCAGGGTGGAATGAGAGAAGAAAGGAAAACATACATCTAAAACCTAAGCGGGAGTTAATGGTTTTGGTATAATGTTACATCTCACTTTGTAATCAGCTGGATAACGTGCCATTCCTCAGCCAAGGCAGCAGGCAGGCAACCTGCTCCCAGCACTCATCAGCATTACCTGAAACAGCTGCTGGTACATCCAGGGCAAGCCAGGAAGCAGTTCTTTCCATGATATACCACCTCAACACAGCATTCCCTAGTAGCCTAGCCAAAATTGAGAAATCACAGAGGGGCATCACAGTACAAATATGTGCTGTAGAAATTTTGCCAAACTATTAGTCTTACAGAGTATTTTAACAGTATATTTAATTTGATTTGTAGAAGGGCAGATTATTTTGCAAATAGGGTGGATATAGAAATGAAAAGTCCCAGAAGTATGCCAATGCATCGTACTACATCATGCAAATGGAATTACTGCGAGTTTGGTGAGAAAGGAGAGAAATTTTAAATTTTAAGGGTTAATCTTTTATAAACAACTGCTGCTTGCTTGCAATTTGGCATTTTATTTAAATTTACTGTTAAGTTTTAAGCTTCTTAGAGGCTTGGGCAGGCTAATCAAGCTCTCTGCTGGACCAGGAGTTGAAAAGCTGCACGGCAGAGCTGAATTTTGAAAACATCCAAGAGTGACATCACAGGAGAAACATAAGTTCATCGGTTGGTGAGAAACTGTTGTTAGGGAGGGTCTTCAAGTAGCTGAAAATTAGAAAAACACATTCTTTTTAAAAGAAGGAACTACTTAGATTTCTGTAAGAAGCACAAGCAATAGGGAAGTAAAGTTAAGTCAAGGCCAGGTAAAATAAAGTAGTACAAGTAAACCAAAGTAAAATAAAGTTAACATATGGGAAATAAATTGAAGCCATAGCAGGACAGCTCAGTCGTGTGGAATGTGTGTCCTGTAATATGTGAAAAGTCATGGACGATACCAATGTCCTAGACGACTACATGTGCAGGAAGCGTCACCAGCTGCAGAACCTTGAGCTACGGGTTTCAGAGCTCAAGCGGCGACGGAAGTCACTGTGGCGCATCTGCAAGGCTGAGAGCTATGTGGATAGCACGTTCAGAGGGGTGGACACATCACAGCTTAGGAGCCTGAAGGCAGAAAGGGAATGGGTAACCGTCAAGCAGTTCAAGAGAACTAGGCAGGTAGTTCAGGGGTCCCCTGGGGACCCACTCATCAATCGGTTTTCCGGTTTGGATACTAGTGAGCATGTTGGTTCCTCAAGAGAGGTGCAGTCAGAGCCAGGTTTGTGGCACCACAGGCAGCTCTGCTGTACAGGAGGAGAGGAAGAAGAGGGAAAGCACAGTAGTGAAAGGGGATTTGTTAGTTGGGGGAGGTGATGGCGTAGCGGTATCGTCACTGGGCCAGTAATTGGAAAACTCAGAGGTAATGCTCTGGGGGCTTGGGTTCGAATCCCACCATGGCAGGTGGTGGAATTTGAATCCAATAAAAATCTGGAATTAAGAAAGTCTAATGACTGTGAAACCATTGTCATAAAAACCCATCTGGTTCACTAATGCCCATTAGGGAAGGAAATCTGCCGTCCTTACCTGGTCTTGCCTACATGTGACTCCAGACTCTTAAATGCCCCCTGAAAAAGGGCAATTAGGGATGGGCAATAAATCATATCCCATGAACGAATAAAAAAAGACAGTTCTGCAGCCACAGAAGTGACTCCAGGATTGTATGTTGCCTTCCTGGTGCCAGGGTCAAGGATGTCACGGAGTGCCTGCAGGACATCCTCCTGGGGGAGGGTGAACAGCCAGAGGTTGTGGTCCACGTTGGTGCCAATGACTCAGGTAGGAAAGGGGAAAAGCAGATTTCAGGGAACTAGGATGGAGGTTGAAAAGCAATGTCTCTAAAGCAGTAATCTAAGGATTACTCACGTGCGAGTATAGAAATAGGAGAAATTGAACAAGGGGCTGGAAAGCTGGTATCAGATTTCTGAGGCATTGGGACCATTTATGGGGAATGTGGGACCTGTACAAATATACCAATATCCTTGCAGGGAGATTTGCTAGTGCTGTTGGCGGGGGGTGGGGGTTTAAACTAGATTGGGATACTAAGGATCATTTAGTAAATGTTGTCCAATAGTGGAATACTAAGGATCATTTAGCAAATGTTGTCCAATAGCAGAATCACATCTAATGTTGGATGCTTGAGCAAAAGGTGAAGCCGGCTGCTTCACGTTGCTGTTATGCAGTAGCAACACGAGTGGTATTCGCCACTAACAGGATGCTGCCATCAAGCCAAAAAGATGTCCTGCCTATCATACGAATGAATAATGTGGTATATGAATTTCAGTGCCAGTGTGATGCAAGGTGTGTAGGCCGTACGTCCCAAAGACTGGCGGATTGTATCAAACAGCATGTCTCTTCCGCTGTTCACAACGGGCAAGGTACAGACCGTACCCAACCAGTCCGTGTTTGCAAAACTCAAAACACCGTTTCCAACATTAGATGTGATTCCTGTTATTGGACAACGTTTGCTAATCAATCCTCAGCGTGCTAAAAATTACGCTGACAACCAGTTTAAGACTGTCAGTTGGGCTCGCAGTGTGGCACATTTGCGTGTACTGGAAGCAACATATATCAATACACAGGACCCTGTTCTTTGCAGGCAGAAAGGCCATGTACAGACATTGTGCCTCTTTCAGCTAAACAAAATAAGTGATAGCTATTCGCTGGTTCATTCCTCACGGTAATGCCTTGACCAAAGTCAAATTTCAAACAATGCTTGGCAATTGACTGTCAGTCGCCATTAACTAGTGCATTCTTCATGGCAATGCCTCTACCAGAGTCCACCTGCCAAACAATCAGCACTTGCTTCTCTTACAGTATAAAGTTGTTGCTTCCTCTGACATTGGTATTCTTGTGATTGGCCTGATGAGTGCAAGATGAAAAGTTTTGACAAAATATATTTTTTCAGCAATACTTAGTAAAAGTTTTTGAGGAAGTAACAAGGAGGATTGATGAGTGTAGTGCAGTGGATGTTGTCTACATGGATTTTAGTAAGGCATTTGACAAGATCCTACATGGCAGACTGGTCAGAAAAGTGAAATCCCATGGGATACAGGGGAGGGTGGCGAGTTGGATCCAAAACTGGCTCAGCGACAGGAAACAAAGGGTAATGGTGTCGATGGATGTTTTTGGGAATGGAAAATGGCTTCCAGTGGCGTTCCACAGAGCTCAGTGTTGGGGCACTTGCTGTTTGTTGCATCTTTTAATGATTCGGACTTAAATATGGGATACACGATTGGGAAATTTGCAGATGACACAAATACTGACCGTGCAGCTGATAGTGAAGAGGATAGCTGTTGTCTCCAGAATTATATCAATGGTTTGGTTGAGGGGGCAGGAAAGAAGCAAATGGAATTCAATCCAGAAAAGTCTGAGGTAATGCATTTGGGGAGGACAAGCAAAGCAAGGGAATACTCAATAAATGGGAGGATATTGAGAGGGATTGAGGAAGTGAGAGACCTTGGAGTGCATGTCCACAGGTCCCTGAAGGTGGCAGAGCAAGTGGGTGAGGTGGTAAAGAAAACATATGGAATGCTTTCCTTTATTGGACAAGGTATTGAATATGAATAAAAGCAAAATACTGCGGATGCTGGAAATCTGAAACAAAAACAGAAAATCCTGGTCCCACATGGCATACAGAGTTGAGGTTTCAACTCATACAGACTCGAAACCTCAACTCTGTTTCTCTCTCCACAGATGCTGTCGGACCTGCTGAGAATTGGAATATGGAAGCAGGGATGTAATGATGGAGCTGTATAAAATACAAATTAGGCCACAGCTGGAATTTTGTGTACAGTTCTGGTCACATTACAGAAAGGACATAATTGCTCTGGAGAGAGTACAGAGGAGATGTATAAGAATGTAGCCAGGCTTGAAAATTGCAGCTAAGAGGAAAGATTGGATAGGCTATGGTTGTCTTCCTTAGATCAAAAAAGGCTGAGGGGTGACCTAATTGAGGTACACAGAATTATGAGGGGCCTAGATAGGGTAGACAGTAAAGACTTGGTTCCCCTAGCTGAGAAGTCAATTACAAGGGGGCATAGATTTAAGGTGATTGGTAGGAGTATTAGAGGGGGCATGAGGAAAAACCTTTTCACCCAGAGGGTTGTGGGCATCTGGAATTCGCTGCCTAAATTGGTGGTTGAGGCTGAAATGCTCAATTCATTTAAAAGGTACCTGGATTTGCACCTGAAATGATGTACCCTGCAAGGTTATGGACCAGGTGCTGGGAAGTGGGATTAAAAATTAGCAGCCAGTTTCTTTCTCTTTTCTTTCTGGCCAGTGCAAACAAGATGGGCTGTGTGGCCTCTTTCTGTATCATAACCTTTCTATGGTTCACCCAATCCCTCAGATGGGGATACCGCAGAGGATAAATTAGCTTAGTGGTTATGTCATTGGACTAGCAACCTGTAAGTTATAACTTCAAAACGCATGACAAACTATGGAACTGAATTCAATAATTCAAGGGCTAGCTGCTGAAAACGGCTCAAGAGTTATCAGGTTATTAAAAACCCAACAGAGTTACTAACATCATTCAGGGAAGAGAAGCCACCATGCCAACCTGGTATGACCTATATGTGACTTCAGTCCCACACTATGTAGTTTACACTTAAATGCCCTCATTATAGAAACATAAAAATAAGGTAGTGGCATAGTTAATTGTTTCACCTCTGGAATCCTGTGCATCTTAATAAAACCATCTCTTAAAATTGATTAAGAGTCCCAAGTGAAATTAATTTGGATCAGTTTAGTCCTGTTTGTTGCAGCCAAAATTTCATGGTTTAAAAACTATCCACAAACCTGCACTAAATTGGCACTCTCACCTCAGAGACCACGAAGTTAACTTGCTGGACCAGGTTTGGTTGGAGCAAACATTAGCCTATGGAAAATCATTTCCTGTTGATAGCCCAGTACCTTTTGTTTTTAATATCTCTGTATACTTCAAGTCTTTTCATGTCTTTTTAGTGGTTTCCTGTAATGCCACCTAATAGGAAAAAAAATGTTTTGTCTGCGATTTCAAAAATTGATACTGAAGCTGTTGAGTTAGGGCATATTTTCGGAGCAAAGTAAAAGTTTTTTGTGTCTCACTAATACAATGCCAGACCTGGGAATGTACATTAAAGTAATGGATATCAAAAGCAGAAAAGGCTTTGTTTCCCATAAGAGGCATCACTCCTGCCTTGAAAAACATCAAAATTGCATCACCCCATCTCTGATGCCTTATTTTGTCAGTTACTAGATTGACTAACAATCATCTGAAGGTACCTGATATCCTTAATTTATAAAATTGGTAGTGGCAAAAGGAGTAAAATCTAGCTACCTTATTGTTTTGATTTGCCTGACATCCCTTAGGACCTTAACAGGTTAACCGAGATCTCGTATTCTTAGTACCTTCACACAAAATACAAACCCACACTAATGCTGCTCCAAATACTGGCTCAATGGAACAGTAGTATACTATGCTATCTTGCAGAACTAATTTTTATTTGTAGAATGTTGCTGGCCTCACCTTCGCTGAATGAGGTAGTCCTCAAGAATATCCAAACAGCGTACCATCTGTGAAAATATAAGCACCTTGTGGCCACCAGCCTTTAGTTTTGGCAGTAACTTGTCAATCAGCACTAGCTTGCCAGCAGCTTGGATCATAGCCTGAAGTTGAAAATCTGGGGTATCAGGGTTGTGTGTTTCTTTAAACTCCTCCAAAATCTTCTCTTCAGCACCTACACATACCAAAAGTGAACAACAAGACCATCAGAAAGTCTGAATCATGCCATGTCTATCGTTTTCTAATATATCAAAAAAAACAAACACAAAAACTTCAGATAATTACAAGAGTACCATGGCTCACAGCCAGTACCTTAAGTTGATTTCACTTCTTCCCCGTTATATTAGAAGTAATTTGAAAGTTCCAATAGTTTAAGTGTATGTATGTTTTACAGCTAGAGAAAAAATGATGGATGCAAATATTATGTCAATGGACCAAAAAGTGAAAAACTTCCACTCTCCTAAAGGTCCTTATAACAAACCCCCTTTGAAAAAAACTGCTTCTTCAATTCAACACACTCAGCTCTTTAGTATCTATAATAGACTAAGATGCTCAAGCAGTTATAATTCAAAGTCACTTTTTGAACTGTGACAATTCAATTTTTTAAGCACGAAATTCCTACTTTGCTGCGTTAACTCAAGTGACAGATCATTCAAATCTTTAGCACAAAAATGATTCCAAATCAACAGCAGGCTATTTTAGTTCAAAAAAATTAAGTCAAGATGGCAAATTAAATGAATAAGACAGCAGTTATTCACTTAGAATCACCACTATACAAAGTTATAGGATCAAAATGCTCAAACTGATTTTTGTACAAAACATAATAGGATCTTCATGTGTATTATGGGTAAGCTACAAGTCATTTTAACATTTCTGCAACATTCAACTGAGCTAATATTCTTATACCACAGCCTTTTTCCTGAAGGAATTAAATCTAAAATTTCATGCTACTTGTGTCAATTTCTCTGGTGGTTTATGTGACCCCAGTGTTAATTTTACACCACATAAATCAATGCTGATGATTCAAAACATTATAGAATTTCACAAATTAAATTCCGACTTTTGGGGGAGAATTTTCTCCCTGTCTGGGGGGTTGTGCGGGGGCAGGGGCGGGCGTGCAGCCGATCAGCGCCCTTGATCAGCTGGTGCCACCATTTTACGTGGGAAGGCCAATTAAGGTCTGCCCAGCGTGACATGCGCCCAGAAGCACTGAGCACTCCCTGTGCAGGTGGGGGGGGAGTAGGCTGAGTCGGAAGTGCACTCTTTCACGCAGGTACAGAGATGCCTCAGGGAGATTGGTTTCACGTATAACACATTGAATAAGGGTAGAAAAAAATTTTAAGGACTTGTCCCCTCATGTGAAACTATCACATGAGCTGGGACATGTCCGTTAATGTTAATAAAAATTTTTCCAACACTTTGAAAACATTCATGACACCTTATTCCGCCCATGGATGTGGTTCTATGAAAAATGCGAAGGCTACCTGGGTTCTTCCCCTGCCCGCCAAGCTTAAGGTTGGACGGGCAGCTCAGGTCAATGATTTAATTGATTGGTAAATGGCCTTAATAGGCCTTTGACAGTTCAGCGGGTGTGCAGCTGACTCGGCTGCACGCCTGCTGAAGTGAAAATCTAAATGACGCGCGGTGACGTTGGGACGTATGCCCGCATCATTTTATGCCTCGGCGAGCGGGCCCCGCCCCCACTCATCGAAGATTCGACCCTTGAATTCTTTTAACATTTATTTATTTTGATTAACGTGGAAAAACATCCCAAGGAGTTTCACAGAAGAGGACAGAAACAGACTCCAATCTCCCTAAGGCATCTCTGTACCTGCGTGAAAGAGTGCACTTCCGACTCAGCCTACTTCCCCCACCTAAAGGGCAATTAGAAAGATGAATGAAGGCTTGATTAAAAAGACTTTAAAGGGTAGAAAGAGAGGCAGGGAAATTGAGAGGTTTAACCAGAGTATTCTGGAGAATACGTCAAAGGCAGGCGAATGCTCTGACAATACTGAAGCAACGAAAGGGAGGTCAGGTGACAGGGTATTGGATGGGGCACAAAGCAAGAAAACATTGCACAGGGATCTGATGAAAAGAAATCAACCTGAACTGTTAACTCTGTTTCTCTCTCCACAGATGAATGCTCATCTGCTGAGTATTTCCAACAATTTCTGTTTTTATTGCATAGGGTGCATCAAGGCCATGGAGGGATCTGTAGATGAGAATGGAAATTTTGCATTTTATGCATTGGGTACAGTTAACCAGTGCAATTCCCCAAAGATGAAGAGGGATTCCTGAGAGCTACTTGTACAGAACAAGATGAAGCTGGAGAGTTCTGAACAACTTGAAGAGTTTGCAAAAGGCAAGGTTAGCAGCCAGGAGTGTCGGGTGTTTGTAACTTCAAGATTTGATTTACTTTCAAAACATGGACAAGGATTCTAGCAGCAATGGGGAAAATGGGTAATGCTGCACAAGTGTAAGTATTTTTGTGATTTATAGGTTGTAAGGTTTAAAATTCACGTCTGGGCTGATAGAGACACACTCTTTCTATGCCTTGGTTCAGTCTTTCAATTAACAAATAAAATAGCTTGAGAATATTGCTCGACAGTTCAGTTAGATAACTGAAGAAGCAACTTTTAATTTTTGTTTTTATTTTAAGATTGTGGGTTCAAGCCCCACTCTGGGCTGGAATTTCAGTGCAGCACTGTGGGAACACTGCATTGTTTGTGGTACAAACATTCTTGTGTGAAACATTATAATGAGTTTGGTTGGATGCAAAACATCTCTTGGCATATTTTCTGTAGAGCAGGGAGTGTTGACCAATATTCATCCCTCCATCAAAGAATAACTGTCCATTCTTCAAAATGGCTGGCATATCTGCCTCCGTAACAATGGGTATATGTCAAAATTGATTTTGAAGTTGAACATTCATTGGCAGTTGGGAAATCACGAGAACGTGAAAAGGTACACATGGATGCAGCTCTCTTTCTTGTTACAGTTACGAGGATTACAAGAATGTTACACTTTGGGATTGTGTCTTCAATTGAAGGTAAAATGAAAGGGATCATGTGACCTATTCTGAAGTCTGCCTGACAGCAAGCCTGAGTGGTTTGATTGTTAAGGGGGCCCAGGTTGTTTTAATGGAAAGAAGGTGCAAGGCGTTTACCCTTGGAAACAATGGCAGTAGCCTATGTGTTAACAGTGAGTTTGAGACTGAAAGTGAGACTGAGTTTCCAAAGTCCCAGAAAAGTGTCAACACTGTCAGGATACAAACAGTCATGCTTTAAACTGTCCATTTAGTTCCAAATGAGAGAGGGTTAGACTCTCGAGGGTAGCTAATCAGGATCACTACCATGCAAGGCCCATGTGATTCACGTAGCTATCGTGATGAGCTTTGAGATGGGAAGGCAATAGAGGGAGCCACTGGTGATATTGGGGTACAGTCTTTCCTAAAATATCACCAAATATCACGGGCAGGTTAGTCTACCAAAGTCCGAGAGAGACAGGGACAGAGACAGAGACGAAAATCTCTAAGGTTCACCGTGCCAGAATGCAGGTGGAAGCTTGCCCACTGGTTGAAAAGGCCAAATTCGTAATGACTTAAAACAAAGCTGGAAGATTTTCCTAGCTTGCAATAGTAGGGTCTCCAGTAATATTATTGTGAAGGATAGTTCTAGAGTTAGAAAAATAACAGGAGTAAACACTTGTCATGAAGCTATTAATGCATAAAATATTGTTGGAAAATATTTTTCTTTTAAAATAGCGGTTTAGTCTGTGGGCGTGTCTTAATTGGATCAGAGCCAGCTAGTCTGGGTGCTTTGATGTGTACTAGTTTTGATATGTAAGAGACAGAGTGTATTTGCATTTTTATTTGAATAGGGCATTCAAGAAGTGGGGTGAAAACTACCACCTAGCTAGCAGATACCAAGCAATATGTTAATATTACTAATAAGGGCAGCATAATGCATACCCGTGAAGTATGCTTTTTCTGTTTTGCTAAAAACAAGGGGAGGGGATTCCATTCTGTGGTTTAAAGTATAAGTTGCCTGCAAAGATAGTATTGAGTCAATAGTGCTTTTAGTCTTCTGTTACAGTAAATGTCTTAAAACATGAAATCTTGCTGTGTCATCTTTTCAGCTATTAACTAGAAGTTAAAATTTCTTTAACATTTCAGTCTCTACAGAGATCATAACACCCTGTTGATATTCAGAGCACCAATGGCAAATGTATATATAAAAGACTCTCACCAATGTTTCTGAAATTCTTTCTAGCTATAGATCTTCTTAAATCTCAGTGGAAGGTCTACATAGACCACGAACATAAAAATCCTGTAAATATAGGCTTAGAGTTTAGCCTGCCTAGAGGTTGAATATACAGTTGCTGTGGTTGCTTTGCTCCCAACAGGGAAAGGAGGGATCACCTCTTGAATTTGCTCTTGATTTTATTGGATGTACTACCGTATTTATACTATGGCATGTTGTAACATAAATTCATGTTGCCACCCATTCAACAAATACCCTCAAAACAACATGCTCCAAACTGTTTGGCATCAAAACTGGCCTTTACTGATGTGGCTCTGAGATCATGAACTTTATACGGTGTGGCATTCAAATATCTTAACAATTATGACATTTAACCAATTGCTGTATTAGGAGAACTGAAGCTGCCCAAAAAATGGTCAGTAAAAAATGTGTTTACCATTAATTAGGTATGGATGATTACAGCACTTTCGCAGTTCCATCATAGTGTTCAGAAGATTGGGCACATTGGTTTGACCAGCTCCTTTAGAGAGGAAGGCAAAATTTCTCTCCAAGATAGCACGGTAATATTTCTTTTGAATATTGGTCAGTTCCACTTCAATGATAGTTTCTTCTTTTGGAGCTAGATTTTTTTCTACATCTTCCTTCAAGCGTCTTAACATCATTGGTTTCAGAATAGCCTGAAGTTTTTGAACCTGTAATAGTTATTCAAACCTTTAGTGTGCAGAATACTGCACAACAGCCTTTGAAATAAATACTTTTGATGGAATCAAAAGGTCGTAATTCGAGTTCAATACCATAATTACAAAAGCAACTTTAGGGCATTTGAAGAGGCCACATGGGCTAAGATTAGATTGCAGTCTTCAGTTTACTCTCACATCTATTTTCTAAAATTCTATGCACTGGGTGTACATTAAATTAACTGTTTCTGGAAGCTCCAAGAATACACTGTCAAGTACTGTGCTGTATGCATACACAATTGGTATAGGCAAACAATTTGCTGACTGTTACAGATAACTTCTATAAGTAATATATTACCAACATTTAGCATTGTTTACATGGATTTAAAATGCAAACCTTTTTCATACATCTTGTCAGATTTAAGACTGCTGTTTTCACAAATGAAAGACAAAAGGTATGATCAGGTGTTTATTAGTTGTCCCATTTTAATCCCAGTAAAATCACAGCCCTGTGCACTAGTCTATATTGTAAATAATCTCCCCAAAGATAAGTAGAGGGTTCACTCAATAACTCGCAAGAATCATATACCTGTTCCTCAGTTTTCAGATCACCAAACTCTTGCAAAAAGTTGGCCTCTGAGGGGAATCGCGAAGGTTCCAAGAAATTTAGCAAACTGAAAAGCTCTTCGACAGTGTTCTGTAATGGGGTTCCAGTCAGCAGTACCTTATGTTCCTACATTAACAAAGAAAATCCATTGGGTCACAAGATTAGCAAAGCATGAAGTTGTTGTGAAAAAGCAAATCTCTTATCTGTTAACTGTATGGGAATTTAAATTGTATGTGTTGTGCATATATAACAATGTCAGAGATTACCTAACTCATTTTCGACAGATACTAATGTTACTCACTAACAATGCAGATTTCATGGAGTATTACAGAAAATATACTTACCAGATCCATTAATTTTAGTCCTTCCAAAAGTTTGCAGTTTCGGTTCTTCAGTCTGTGGGCTTCATCAATTATCACACAACGCCACGCAATACTGCGCAGCTCTGGGCAATCAGTTAAAATCATTTCAAATGTAGTGATGATGGCATGGAACTTGTATGCTCCCTGAATTATATGACCCTTAGAATAGGACAAGTTAGATTAATTTTATTTTGTACTTCAGCCAAATATTCCTGCCTTAGAACATTTATAAAATCAACGTTATTAATTTATTACATGTTAAGCAAACAGATCCCTGTCAGGTCATTTATACATTACTCATTATGGGTATTTTAAAAGAAAACTTACATTCCTATAGTGTCTTATCAAACATTTCTTAAACATTCCAACTGCTGCAGTGACCATTATAAATTTAAATACAGCTGCAAATTTCACACAGCAAGATCCCATAAACAGGAATAAGAACAACTTTCAGTTAGTTTGTTCTTTGGTGGTGCATATGCAAGGTGGAATGGCAAACTCAATGCCAGAATAATCTACTTAAAATATTTTCTCAATATATGTGCAGATAAAAATATTAAAAACATTACATCTGCACCAACTTCTGCTCAACTTTGCCATTATAAATTCTTATGTCCAGCATCACCACTGAGAGAAGAGAGTAATTACATTGTGTGACCAGCTTACACAGGCAGTTTCCATTATAAATCTGAACACAAATTTATAATTGATATGTAAAAAATAAGTACAGAATATATGACTTCAAAACAGAGACAAGAATGCACACTGTTCTCCAATTACTGGTATTTCTTGTAACCCCAACGTCACCATAAGGCTATAAATGTTCTTCACTCCCTATACGCAAACTACAGGAACTTGATCAGTAATTATTAAAAATCATAAATCTATGCAAACATCCTGTCAAAACTTCCCAATCTAAACTTCTACTTCTACATAGAAGTCTGTGGAATTAAAGAGCCAGTGGCTGTCTGGATACAAAATTGGTTAAGGGACTGAAAGCAGAAAGTGTTGGGATGGTATTGGTTGCAGAACATATCTGTTAAAGAAGTCTTTGTAGTCTTCTGTATGTTAACAGCAAGTCTTTATTAACTTGTAACAATATAAAAATATATAATAAAGGGTACAGGAATGGAGCTATCTCCATCCTAGGTCTTAACACATCTCTGGCTAATGCCACACAGGCCCTAGGTCTAGGTTATGTGCCTTCTTTTGTAACTTTGTAGTTGGTACTGTATGGAGTCCCACATTAACCCTGTTGTGTATCAGACCCTTCTATTACACCGGTGCCCCACCCTCTCCCCCAAGTCTTTATCCCATGGATATAGTGTTACTTAATTTACTTCAAGTCTTACATTGTTATAAGTCTTATGCGTGTACCTTATTGTTGCAATCTTAATGCTATTCCAACATTATTGCTATTACAGTATTAACATTAACAACATTCTCAGTACCCTATTTTTCCCCTTCAAGTCCTTGATTTTTCCCCTTCAAGTCCTTGAAGTCAGAGGTTCAGGTGGTCTGGGGGCATTATAACCCTCACACATTTCATTCACCATTCTGTCAGGAGAGTGGTAGGTTCTGGTTCTTGTTGTTGGCTTGGAGGTTGGACTGGCATTTGGATATGCTTTCATTCTTTTCTTCCATTGTTTTAATTGAACCACATCCGGTTGGTTCGGTTGTTGTGACGATGCATGTTTGCTGTTGCTCTTGATCATTTCTTAAGAAGTGGAAGAAGATGGAATTTGTCTCCTTGGCACTGCTTTTTCTTCTTTTTCCATGGCCCATCTGGAAGCTCTTTGAGGCTGAGAAAGTGTGTTCCTGTGGTGAGAAGGTTGAATGGTATGATGACCTCTGCTTTTTGTTGTTGATGGTGATAGACTGCTATCCGGTTCCAGCATCCCATGTGGTTGTGGCATGCTTACTGGAAGTTGCGATGTGCGCACAGCAGTCGATGTGTTGACCAGCTGTACCATCATCGTAGTTGGAGGTAGAGGCTTCTCAGGCCGATCATTCTCTGGCACCACTTCCGCCGGAGGTGCCATGGTAATCTCATGGGCGGCAGGTTGGTCTGGCCATTGGGGTCATTCCCAAGCCTAGAATGATAATGGACAAACCTGCCCCACAAAGAGAAGAAATTGAAGATGAAATACGAGTCTGAATACTCTTTAGTGTTTGAGCACTCAGGACTGTGCTGTTCTGGCTGGCTAATGACCATGGTAGTCTTTACGTTCCCTGCTATCGGGAGGAGATCCAGGGTTATGTAAGCATCCTGCTCAGAAGAGAGAAAGGCTGGGCTTACAGGTGACGTACATCAGTTCAAAGGTTTGCACGCTGTCATACCTCAGCGTTTCTAAGATCATGCTAATAACCGGCAATCAGAAAGTGATGTGTCTGTTGCTCGAAGCTAGAGGCCTTTGAGCCATAGTCCCTCGTCTCACAGGACTGTCACGCTGGCACCTGAGTCTAATTTAAAATTTGTTAGATGACCATTTGCCAGGATGTCAGCATTCCAAAATGAAGAACTACAATCCTTGATCTCGCCTAAGAAGCATGGCTGTCTCTCTTCTGGGTTGTTGGTCTCAACCTCGTGGATTACCTTCGGGCTATCTGTGCAGTGCAGGGGATTTGACATGCACAGTTTACCAAAGTATCCCTGTCTATTGCATTGGGAGCATTGGACTGTACTCACAGGATACTGATCTCTCCTGTGAGGGCGCTTCACACTGCAGCACTGGCAAGTTTGCTCTGCTGGGCGGTTCAGGAATTGCTTTCCTTGACTTGGATTGTCCCTGCGTCTTTGTGACCTAATAAGCTGGGCTAAGGGCTGGCTTCTGACCTAGGTTGTATTCTCTCCCCTTAGGATTGTCCTGTTTTGTGCACGTAGCTCAATAAATCTAACTAGCTGGATTGCCTTGTCTAGGGTAAGATCATCTTTAGCTTGTCGGAGGTCAGAGAGAGCGAATCATCTGCAACACCTATCATGATTCTGTCTCTGGTAAACTCAGACTTTAAATCCTCATATTCACACCCCTCTGCCATCCTGTAGAGATCGTTTATGAAGGAATCAACATGTTCCCCAGGCAGTTGGACTCTTTTATTGAATTTAGCTCTTTCCAATATTATGTTGAATCCCAAGTTGAAATAAACATCAAATGATCTTTAAATATCCTCAAATTTGGCAGATGACTCATCAATATCCTGTTGTGCAATGATGTTGTCTGCAATTGGCCCCATTGAGTAAAGAAGTGTATTTACTTGCAGCACTTATAATTTTTTATTTAAACTGGAGGCAATGCTGTTTCTTTAAATCTCATCTTCCAAAGACACCAATTTTGTGACTCATCTGAGCCTTGGATGAGTCCCAGTAGAGTTGGAAGTGTGGAATTGTGATCCATATTGAACATTTTAAAAGCGTGGGTACAGTTTTAAGAGTTTACCGGCTTCCAAGATGGTGTCGCTGTTCACTGCACAGCAATGGATTTCCTGTGCCTGCCAGTTTTGGCGGGCTTCATAAAATAGTGGCTACACGCTGCTTCATGAAGAAGAATTTTCAACAAAGGCTGCATGGGTTGGGGGCTGCTGACTTGATTGAACCAGTGAGCTAGCGTTGCGAGTAGCAAGACGCTTGAATAAACTGCAGCCCTGCTGTTTAAGGGTTCGGACAGTCACGAGGCTCCTGAGAGTTGAGTAAGTTAATTGTTAATTTGGTTATTTTTCTGTTCAACTAGGAGGCCACGTTTTGAAGCTCGCAGCTGGGGAATCGGGATTAGCGAAGGGTTTTGTTAAAACTGCGCTTCTGACTGAATTAGCAAAAGGGCTGCAGTCTGGAAGTGAAAAGGATTTAGCTCACTCTTGCAGGCTACGAACTCTATGTGCTGAAGCTAGACTGCCACAGGAAATTGTGTGGAATCTTCTGCTGTGGTAAAACTTCTGCCCTTAGCTTCCAGGTTCTTCTCTTTGGAGCTTTTTCTGGAGAATTTTCTCAGCATCTATAGCTTCAGTTGGGAGCTTCTTTCAGCATTTATGAGCATGAGGGTTTTTGATCTGGAGCTGCCACCACGTTAGGACCGTGTTCATTACAGAACATACCTGTTAAAGAAGTCTTCATAGTCTTCTGTATGTTAACAGCAAGTCTTTATTAACTACTTGTAACTACATACAAATATACAGTAAAGGGTGCAGGCATGAAGCTATCTCCATACTAGGTATTAATATGTCTCTGGCCAACACCACACTGACCCTAAGTCTGAGTCATGTGCCTTCTTACATCACGCTGTGGGTGGTGCTGCATAGTCAAACCCACATTAATCATGTACCAGATCCTTCTACTACAGAGAGAAGCAGTGAACTACTTTTCTTCCTCAGACTGGAGGGAAGTATACAGTGGTTTCCCCCAAGGGTTAGTATTAAGATGACTGATCTTCTGGACATATTAATGATCTAGGCTTGGGTATACAAGGCATAATTTAAAGTTTTTAGATGATGCCAAACTTGGAAATGTTGTAAGGGGCACACGAGGAGACAGGTGATTACTCTGGAGTGAGATGGAGACTGAGTGAGTAGCAAATTAGGTTCAAGTGGGAATTTGGTGCAAGGGGGAAAAAGAGATGTGGTACATAGGAATTGTTTGAAGTTAATTAAGAAAATATTTAAATTAACTAAAAAAACATAAGTAACAATGGCAGGACAGGTGTTATATTGCAGTTGTGGAAGGTGGGAGCTTTTGGACGCCAAGGCGATCCAGGACAAACTGCGGAAAGCATAAGCAGCTAGAGGAATTCGGGATCAAGATTATTGATCTGGAAGCCAAACTGCAGATGCTGTGCAACATAAGGGAGGGCAAGAAATACCTGGACACTTTGTACGAGAAGGTGGTCATGCCTATTAAAATAGGATCATCTATTTTGGTCAGCAGTGAGGGACAGGACAATGTGACCATAAGTGAGGCAGGTAATGGGACTGAGCAGACAGTGGTGAAGCAGCCTCAGGCTTTGCAATTGTCAAACAGGTTTGAAGTGCATACAATCTGTGTGGACGAAAACAAGGTCTGAAAGGTGGATGACCAGGCTAGCCATGGCACCATGGTACAGGAAACTGTTCATGCGGGGAACAGGAGTGTAGTAGCAATAGGGGACAGTATAGTGAGGAGGATTGACACTGTTCTCTGCAGCAAAGAACAAGAGTCCAGAAGGCTTTGTGGCCTGCCTGGTGTCACGGTTTGGGATATCTGCTCAGGGCTGGAGGGAAACTTACAGTGGGAGGGGAGGATCCAGTCGCCATGGTCCATGTAGGTGCCAATGACACATGCAGGACAAGGAAGGAGGTTCTGCATAGTCGTTATGAGAAGCTAGCTACCAAATTAGGAAGCAGAACTCCAAAGATAATATCTCTGGATTATTACCTGATCCATGTGCAAACTGACATAGGGCAAATAAGGTTAGAGATGAATGCGTAGCTTAAAGATTGGTGTGGACGAAGTGGGTTCTGGTTCATGAGGCACTGGCACCAGTACTGTGGAAAGTGGTCTACACCTGAACTGTGCTTGGATGAATGTTCTTGTGAATCGCATAACTAGGGAAATAGGGAGGGCTTTAAATTAATCGGGGGGTGGGGGGAATCAAGCTTGGGTCGATGTGGCAAATCATGGGGTAGATTCGAGGCAGGAGGCCATAGTAGTAATATGGGAAATGAGGGTCCATAGAACAGCAGGAAGAGGCAGAGAGATAAAGCCTAAGAATGCACCAATAGTCAAGATTAGATGCTACAAAGGTAACAAAAAGACAAAACTAAAGGTTCTGTATCAGAATGAGCGCAGCATCCATAACAAAGTAAATTCATTGAAAACACACATTGAAGTAAATAAATATGATCTGATAGCCATTATGGAGACATGGCTGCAGGATGACAAGGAATGGGTCCTGAACATTGAGGGGTATATGACATTCAAGAAGAGTAGGAAGCAAGGTAAGGGTGGAGGGTTAACACTGTTAGTCAAGGATGGCATTGGTACAATAGTTAGAGATGACATTGGTTCAGGAGATCAGGATGTAGAATTGGTTTGGGTGGAGATGAGGAATAGTAGGGGAAATAAGTAATTAGTGGGAGTGGTCTACAGGCCCCCTAACTGTAACCACAATTTAGGACCAAGTATACAAGAAGAAATATTGGGTGCTTGTGATAAAGGGACAGCGATAATCATGTGTGATTTTAATCTAAATATAAACTGGAAAAATCAGATTGGCAGTAGTAGCCTGGATGAGGAGTTCATAGTATGCTTTCGAAATAGTTTCTTAGATCAGCATGTTCTGGAGCCAACCAGGGAGCAGGTTATATTAGACTTGGTATTGTGTAATGTGATAGGATTAATTAATGACCTCAGAATAAAGGTAGGTAGCAATGACCACAATATGATTGAATTTTACATCCAGTTTGAAAGGGAGAAAAGTGGGTCTAAGATTAGTATTTTAGATTTAAATAAGGGCAACTCTGTGGGCATGAAAGCTGAGCTAGCTGATGAACTGGGACACTAGGCTGGAGGATAGATCAATATAGAAGCAGTGGGAGACATTAAAGGGGCTATTTCAGAATGCTCAGATAAATATATGCCTATGATAAAGAAAAATTCTAAAGGGAGGACCCATCATCTGTGGTTATCTAAAATAGTTAAGGCAAGCATCAAACATAAGGAAAAAGTATATAACTGCGCAAAGATGAATGGCAGGTCAGATGTTTGGTCACAACATAAAGAACAGCAGAGAATGGCTAAAAGGTTAATCAGGAGAATGAAATTAGAGTATGAGAAGCTAACTAAAAATGTAAAAACGGAGAGCAAGAGTTTCTACAGGTATTTGTAAAGTGAGTGTTGGTCCTCTAGAGAGTGACAATGAGGAGTTAATAGTAGATAATAAGGAAATGATGGATGAAATGAACAAATATTTTGCTTCTCTCTTTACTACAGAGGATACAAAAAAAAATTCCAGTAACTGCTGTTAATCAGGAGGTGGAAAGAAGAGGGGAGCTTGAGGAAATTACAATCATTAGGGAAGTGGTACTGAGCAAACTGAGGAAGCTGCGGGCTGACAATTCTCCAGGTCCTGATGAACTTCATGCTAGGGTCTTAAAAGAGGTGGCTAATGAGGTAGCAGGTGTATTGGTATTAATTTTCCAAAGTTTGCTAGATTCTGGAAAGTAGCAAACATAACCCCTCTATTCAAGGAGAGAGGGAGGCAGAAAACAGGAAACTATAGCTTGATGCCTGTTGTGGGGAAGGTGTTAGAATCGATCGTTAAAGAGGTTATAGCTGGGCACTTAGAGAAATTCAAGGTAATTGGGAAGAGTCAGCATGGGAATGGGAAATCATGTTTAACCAATTTACTGGAGTTCTTTGAAGGAATAACATGCGTTGTGTATAAAGGGGAGCCTGAAGGCATGCTGTACTTGGATTTCCAGAAGGCATTTGATAAGGTGCCACATCAAAGGTTATTGCAGAAAATAAAAGCTCATGGTGTAGGGGGGTAACCAATTAGCATGGATAGAAAATTGGCTGGCTGGCAGAAAACAGAGAGCATGCATAGATGGATCTTTGTCTGAATGGCAGGATGTGACGATTGGACTCCCACAGGGGTCTGTGCTGGGGCCTCAACTTTTTGCAATTTACATCGATGACTTAGGTAAGGGGAGTGAACGCATGGTAGCTAAATTTGTAGATGGCACAAAGATAGGTAAGAAAGTATGTTGTGAAGAGGACATAACGAGGTTGCAGATGGATATAGATAGGTTGAGTGAGTGGGCAAAAGTCTGGCAGATGGAGTATAATGTAGGAAAAAGTGAAGTTGTTCACTTTGGCAGAAAGTATAAAAAAGCAGAGTATTACTTAATCAGAAAACAGCTTCAGAATTCTGAAGTGCAGAGGGATCTAGGTGTTCCAGTGCATCAGTCACAAAAAGTTAGTATGCAGGTTCAGTAAGTAATTAAGACGATGAATGGAATGCTATCCTTTATTGCAAGAGGAATTGAACATAAAAGTAAGGATGTTATGCTTCAGCTATAGAGGGCATCGGTGAGGCCACATCTCGAATATTATGTGCAGTTTTGGTCTCCTTATTTAAGGAAGGATGTAAATGTGATTCAGAGGAGGTTTACTAGATTGTTACCTAGTATGAGCAGGTTGTCTTATGAGGAAAGGTTAGACAGACTGGGCTTGTTTCCACACTGGAGTTTAGAAGAGAGAGAGGTGACTTGATTGAAGTATAAAAGATCCCAAACAGTATTGACAAGGTGGACATGGAAAGGATGCTACCTCTTGTGGGTGAGTCCAGACTAGGGGGCACTGTTTTAAAATTAGGGGTCACCCTTTTAGGACAGAGGTGAGGAGAAATTTTTTCCCTTAGAGAGTTGTGCGACTTTGGAATTCTCGTCTCAGAAGGTGGTGGAGGAGGGGTCATTAGATTCTTGTTAGGCAAGGGAATCAAAGGTTATTGGGGGTAGATGGGAATGTGGAATTCGAAACACAAACAGATCAGCCATGATCTTAATGAATAGTGGAGCAGGCTTGAAGGGCCAAATAGCCTACTTCTGCTCCTATCTTGTATGTTCATAACCAGGGATCAGGATAGTAATACACTTCACAGACTGGTGAAATGGACAGACACATAGTAGATTAAATTTAATGCAGTGGTGTGAAATTATTCATTTGGCAGAAGGAATGAGGAGCACCAAGATGAACTAACTGTTAAATTGTAAAGGGGGTACAAAAACAGAAACTGGGGTGGAAGCAGGCAAATCTTCGAAGGTAGGAGAAGACATTGAGAATGTTGTTTTAAAAAAGTTACGTGGTATACTTCATAGAAAAAATCCCAGCAAAGTACGAAAACAAGTAAGTTACACTAAACCCTTACAAAAACATTGGTTAGGCCTCAGCTTGAATATTGCAGCCAATTCCGACATCCTTCCTAAAGTGTGGTGTTTTTCAAAGCCTTGACAGAAGGAATTTACTAGAATGGTACCATGGATCCAGAACTTCAGTCATGTGGAGAGACTAGAGAAGCTGGGATTGTCCTTGCAGCAGGAGGTTAAGGAGAGATTTGTAGTGGTGTTTGAAATCATTAATGGGTTGTCTACAATGCAACATTAACTACACTTCAAAAGTACTTCCTTCATGGAAAATGCTGCAGCATGTCCTGAGGTACTATGCAAATGCAAGCATTTATTTCTTTTAAGGGTAAATAAGGAGAGACTGTGTGGCAGTGGGTCAGTGATCAAAGTACACAGAGGCAAAAAGAGCACTGGACATGAGATTTTTTAAAATGCAGCAAGTTATGATCCGGAATGCACTGCCTGAAAGGGTGCTGGAAGCAGATGCAATAGGAGCTTCCAAAAAAAAAGCTGCCAACCTGGCGAAGCTACAACACAGGACTATATGAAACCTAAACATCAGAAACAGCATGTTATAGACAGAGCTAAGTGATCCTACAACCGACAGATCACATCAAAGCTCTGCAGATCTGCCACATCCAGCTATGAATGGTGGTGGACAAGTAGGCAACTGACAGGAGGGAACTCAACAAACACTCTCATTCTCAATGACGGCAAGCCCAGTACAGTGCAAAAGACGAGACTCAAGCATTTGTAACTCCAGTTAGAAGTAATGAGTGGATAAAACATCTAGGCCTCCTCCAGAGGTTCCCAGCATCACAGATGCCAGTCTGTAGCTAATTCAAATCGCTCCAAATAATATCAAGAAATTGCTGAACTCACTGGATACAGCCAAGGCTGTAGTCCTGACAACATCCTGGCTGTAATACTGAAGACTTGTGCTCCAGAACTAGCTGCGACCCTAACCAAACTGTACCAGTGCAGTTACAACTGTGGCATCCACCTAACAAGGTGTAAAATTGCACAGCTTTGTCCTGTCCACAACAAGCTGAACAAAGCCAATACTGCTGATTACTGCCTCACATCTTATTGTGGCATCAAGCAGCCTTAGCAAAATTGAAGTCAATGGGAATCAGGGGAAAGCTCTTTACTTATTAGAATCATACCTAGCACAAAGGAAGATAGTTGTGGATAATGGATGCCAATCATCCCAGCCCCAGGGAAGGGTTACAGGAGCTCCACAAGGTATTGCTCTAGACCCAACCATTTTCAGCGATCAAGTGGCAATAAGCTAATGTAAGGATTAAAGTGTAAAGTTAGTGCAGTAGAATTTGAATGTTCCATCTAACTGCACTAATCCTGACCTGAGAGCACTTGAAAAGACATCGGTGCCCGAAACAGAAAATGTTTTATCACCCAGCATCAACACCCCTCATGCTGATAAGCACAAAAACTCCACAGCACATATGGAATGCTCATTGTGATACATGTAATAACTCATCCATTCCTCAAACCAGAAGGTAATCCAATATTTTGCAATCCAGCTAGTACTTAGGCTTTTATCATTTTAAAATGAGAAACCCAATGTACTGTATGCACAAATCACTTGCAAAACCTTGGAAAGCACTGTGAATCACTTAGAATGTAGTCGATTTGAAAAAGGGACAGAAATGCAATCATCATTGTGAACTTGAGGTTCTGCAATGACACCCCAGAACTTGCTTTTTTTTTTGGAAATGCCCACTTTTGATGTTTCAAAAAAAGAAACATTCACCATACAATAACAAGTAGTACTGTGCCAATAGTGAAAGTGAAAAACAAGATAGAACAAATTAAGCTCTGGACAAACTTATGACATTCTGTTCAAATTGACTGAAATGACTTCTGGAAAATTTCTTCTGAGTATGAACAGATCAATGTTGAAAGCAGAGTGCGAGAAAAAATGTTAGAACAGTAGCTGAAGAAACATTTTTTTTAAAAAAGGGGTTGCAAAATTACATTGCAAGTTTCAGACCTACAATGGCAAAAGTGCATATATCTATAAGATAATAGTTGGCCAGCAGCGCGATGAAGAAATGAATGAAATCAAAATGTTGTGCTATTTTCAACTCCCTGATTGAAGCTTTAATGGATTATTACAAAATTTCAAGACCTCAGTATTCCTTTGCGTGCAGTGTTTTCTTTTGAAAATAGTATCTTTAGGAACGGTGCAAGTATTTTACGAGAAACAATTAGGCACCTAGAGTTCATTATTAAGGAAGAAATAGCAGGACATTTAGAAAAGCTTAACGCAATCAAACAGAGTCAACCTGTTTTATGAAAGGGAAATCATTTTTGACAACTTTGCTAGAGTTTTTTGAGGATATAACAAGCAGAGTTGACAAAGGGGAAGTGGTAGATGTAGTGTATTTGGATTTCCAGAAGGCATTTGAAAAGGTGCCGCATAAAAGGTTATTGCACAAGATACGAGCTCACAGTATTGGGGGTAATGTATTAGCATGGATTGAGGATTAGTTAACACACAGAAGACAGAGTCAGGATTAATGGGTCTTTTTCACGTTGGAAAGATGTAATCAGTGGAGTTCCATAAGGACCAGTCGGCCTCAATTATTTACTATCTATATTGATGACTTGGAGGAGGGGGCACAGTGTAATGTATTTAAATTTGCTGACGATACAAAAATAGGTGGGAAGGTATGTTGTGATGAGGGCATAAGGAATCTGCAAGGGGATATAAATAGGTTGAGTGAATGGGCGAAACTTGGCAGATGGAGTTTAATGTAGGAAAGTGAGAGGTCATACACTTTGGTAGGAAGAATCAAAAGGCAGACTATCATTTAAATGGCGAGAGACTCCAAAAAAATGCAACACAGAGGGATCTGAGTGTTCTCGTGCATGAAACACAAAAAGTTAGCATGCAGGTGCAGCAAGTAATTAAGGTGGCAAATGGAATTTTGGCCTGTATTGCTAGGTGGTTGGAGTTTAAAAATAGGGAAGTTTTGTTACAACTGTACAAGGTGTAGGTGAGGCTGCATCTGGAGTACTGATTCCTGGGATGAAGCGATTGACTTATCAAGAATGGCTAAACAGGTTAGGCCTTTATTCATTAGAGTTTAGAAGAATAAGGAGTGATCTTATTGAAACGTACAAGATTCTGAGGGGTAGATGTTGAGAAGATGCTTCCATGAGTGGGGGAACTTCGAACTAGGAGACATAGTTACAGAATAAAGGGACACTCATTTTAAAACTGAGATGCGAAGGAACTTCTTCTCTCAGAGGATAGTGAATGTCTGGAATTCTCTACCTCAAAGAGTTGTGGAGGCTAGGTCACTGAAAGTATTTAAAGAGGAGATAGATAGATTTTTGAAATATCAGGGAGTTGAAGGCTATGAGGAACTGGCATAGAAGAGGAGTTGAGGCCTGGGGCAGATCAGCCATGATCTTATCGAATGACAGGGCAGGCTTGAGGGGCCGAATGGCCTACTCCTGCTCCTATTTCTTATGTTCTTACTAACAACAAATCTGATTTAATATGGAATTATTTGTTTTCTCAAGCTTCAGAGCATATGTATGTTGATTTAAGTAATGCAAAACTATGCAAAGTTCTGTGAATCCTAGAATGTAGCCAATTTGAAAAAGAGACTGGAATGCAATTGTCATTGTGAACTTGAGGATCTGCAAATTGACAACAGAACATGCTTTTTTTGGAAATGCCCACTTTTGACGTTTCAAAAACATGCACTTAATCAGATACGCATTGTTAAAATTAGTTTGCTCAATGAGAACAGGGAAATATTCATGTTCTGGGGGCAGTGCTGAGCTGAGAAGTAGCCAGGAGATTGACTGTTAGTTCAGAGAACTGAATAAAGAAAGGCAAGAAAGTTACAGAATTTTCAGCCCCAAAAGCAGAAGACTTACAGAGGACCTTATGGGGTTGAGGTACTAAGTAAGGAGAAAAAGTAAATCCAGCGTACTCAAGTGCGTTCAGGAAAATTATCTTCAGCATTATGTTTCCAGTGCAATGAGGAAGGAGGCACTGCTAGACCTGGTTCTTGGGAATGAGGTAGGCCAAGTAGCTCAAGTGTCAGTAAGAGGTCATTTAGAGGACAGTGATCATTGTATCATGCGTTTTAGGCTGGAAAAGGACAAAGAACAGTCCAAAGAAAGAAAACCTAACTGGGGAAAAGCCAACTTCAATGGGGTAAGGATGGATCTCGGCCAAATAAATCGGAGTCAAAGGTTGGCTGGAGAAATTGCAGCTGATCAATGAGTTACTTTCAAAGAGGCGGTGATTCAGTATATTTTCCCGAAAGGGAAAGGTAGAGCAAACAAATCCAGAGCTCCTTGGATGTCAAAGGAGATAGAAATTAAGATAAAGAAGAAAATGTGTGCTTATGACAGTTGTTGGGTAGAAAATACAATCGAAAACTTAGCTGAATATAAAAGGGTCAGAGGAGAGATGAAGAAGCAAATAAAGGAAGCAAAGACGGAGTATGTAAAGAGATAGTTAACTAGCATAAAAGGAATCCCAAAGTCGTCTTTGGTCATATAAATAGAGATAGGAGTAGTAGTAAGGCCGATTAGGGACTAAAAAGGGAATTTAAACCTGGGGATAGAAGGCATAGCTGATTAGTAAACCAACACTTTGCATCTTTCTTTACAAAAGATGATGCTACCCAGGTTTAGGTAAAAGATGAGAATTCAGATACTTGATGGGTTTAAAATTGAAAAGCAGGAGGAACTGGATAGGTTATCTGTACTTAAAGTTGATAAGGCACCAGGGATCAGATGAGATGCATCCAAGGATACTGAGGCAAGTGAAAGTGGAAATTGTAGGGGCACTGGCCACAATTTTTCAGTCTTCCTTAGGCTCGGGTGGTCCCGGAGGACTGGTGAATTGCAAACGTTACATCCTTGTTCAAAAAAGGGTGCAAAGATAAACCCAGCAACTACCAGCCAGTCAGTTTAACTTCAGTAGTGGGGAAACTTCTAGAAACAATAATTCGGGACAAAATTAATAGTCGCATGGACAATTAGGGAAAGTCAGCATGGATTTCTTAAGGGAAAATCATGTTTAACTAACTTGGAGTTTTTTTGAAGAGGTAACAGAGAGGGTTCATGAGGGCAATGCTGTTGAAGTGGTGTACATGGGCTTCCATTGCCACACAACAGACTTATGAACAAATTTATAGCTCATGGAATGAGAGGGACAGTAGCAACATGGATACGGAATTGGCTGAATGACAGGAAACAGTGAATGGGTGTTTTTCGGGCTGGAGGACAGTTTGCAGTGGAGTTCCCCAGGGTTCAGTGTTGGCACCCTTGCTTTTCCTGATTTATAGCAATGACCTAGACTTTGGTGTACAGGGCACAATTTCAAAGTTTGCGGATGATACAAAATTTGGAAGCATTGTGAACTGAGAGGACAGTTTAGAACTTCAAAAAGACAAGTTGGTGGAATGGGCAGATAAGTATCAGATGAAGTTCAGCGCAGAGAAATGTGAAGTTAATTACTTTGGCAGACAGAACATGGAAAGACAATTTCTGAAAGGGTATAACAAATAATTATAATAAATAAATATAAATAAATAATAAAGTTACAATAAACCCTTACAAAAACATTGGTTAGGCTTCAGCTGGAATATTGTGGCCAATTCTAAAACCACACTTTAGGAAGGATGTCAAGGCTTTGGAGAAGGAATTTACTAGAATGGTACCATGGGTGCAGGACTTCAGTTACGTGGAGAGACTAAGAGAAGCTGGGGTTGTCCTTATAGCAGGAGGTTAAGGGGAGATTTGATAGAGGTGTTTGAAATCATGAATGGGTTGCCTACAGTACAACAGCTACTACACTTATTTATTATTTATATATTTTACATTACATTTTACCCTGGTAAAAGACAAGAATTCAGATACTAGATGGGTTTAAAATTGAAAAGCAAGATAATATAATATTTATAAAGGGTACAACTCTAAAGGGGTGCAGGAGCACAAGGACCTAGGTGTATACGTGCATAAATAATTAAAGGTGGCAGGACAGGTTGAGAGAGCAGTTAATAGTATCTAGCATACAGTACCCTGGGCTTCATTAATAGGGACATAGATTACAAGAGCAAGGAGGTTATGTTGAATTTGTATAAGTCACTAGTTCGGCCTCAGCTGGAGTATTGCATCCATTCTGAATGCCATGTTTTAGTGAGGATGTGAAGGCATTAGAGAGTGTGCAGAAAATATTCATGAGGATGGTTCCAGGCATGAGGAACTTCAGTTATGAAGGTAGATTGAAGAAGTTAGGGCCGTTTTCCTTCGAGAAAGAAAAGCTGAGAAGAGATTTGATATTCAAAATCATGAAGGGTCTGGACAGAGTGGATAGGGAGAACCTGTGAAAGGACCCAGAAAGAGAGAGCACAGATTTATAATAATTAGAAGCAAAACTCATATAAGAAACTTTTTTACCCAGCGAGTGGTTAGGGTTTGAAATGCACTGCTTGTGTGTGTGTGGTAGAGGCGGTTTTAACTGAAGCATTCAAAAGGGAGTTAGACTGTTATCTAAAAAGGAAGAATGTGCAGAGTTATGGGGAAAAGGTGGCATAATGGTACTTGATGAATTGCTCATTTGGAGAGCCAGTGCAGATACAGTGGGCCAAATGGCCTCCTTCTGTGCCGTAAGAATCCTGTCATTCTGTGACACTACTTTTAAATCACAACTCCAGGAAAGTGGAACATAACTTGAAACTTCAAGGGCAATTAGGGATGGGCAATAAATGCTGGTGTAGCTCACATCCCATGAATGAATAATAAATGAGCTGAGGAAGCATGTGTGATGCAGAGAGTGACTAACTGAGCAGTTTAGCGAACCTCCAAAAACTTTAAACATCTAAATATTCATTAGATGCTGTGGCACGGAGGAGAAGAAAGATAAAAAAATTGTAGGTTTCTATAGAATTATAATGCAAATGCACTAAATGATCTCCCTCATTTGTCCTTATGATTAGGAGCAAGAGTGAGTTTTATGCCCATTAGTTTTGTCAGTAACATGGATCCTTTTGGTTACCAATATCAATTAGCTTGTTCACACCAAAGGGACAGACAGCTGTGACACAATTAAAAAGAAATACAAAGAATGACAGTTGATTAACCAGGAATCAGCGTCAATGAAATATATTAGAAAAATCAACATGAATCTGTATCGAAAGAAATGTTTTCCACTGCAAATACTTCAATATTCAAGAGTTTAACAAAAACTTTCCATGTGAAACATTTTTTGGTCTGGGAAAATTGCTCTATAATAATTCATTTTTAATGTTGTGTTTACTACAGGTTTAAGTGTACATAAATTAGGATTTTCTGTAACTTGCCATTCTTACCTCAGCATCCCGGAAGTACATCTCATAAGCCTGAATCATTTGGCGGCTAGCCTGGCTGCCATGGTACACAGTCACATTCATTGCTGTCCAAGTGTGGAACTCCCTCTCCCAATTAGTGATTGTGGAAAGGGGTGCAATAATCAGGAAGGGGCCATGAATTCCCTTCAAGTACATTTCATACAGAAATGTAATAGATTGGATAGTCTTCCCTAACCCCATTTCATCGGCCAATATACAGTTTTGGCTGGAAAAAAAAAGACATAAGAAGTCTTTATAATGAAAGCTGTAATGTTACAACATTTTCCCCAGCGTAATAACTGTTTCCATAGTCTTAGCTATCCCATTAAAGCACAACAGGCATTGCAGAAATACATACCAATGCAAATAAATGTTATCTCAGCAACACTCATAATTCAAGTGCTTTTCTAATTTTCTACACAGTGCCATCAACAATTTGTATTTATATGCCGCCTTTAATGTAATGAATTAGCAAATATTGGGTCAGATGATCAAAGCTCAGTCAAAGAATTTTAAGGAGTCTCTTGAAGGAGAAAAGTGAGGTAGAGAGGCAGGGGTGTAGTGAGGGTATTCCAGAGCCTGGAGGCTAAGCAACTGAAAGCTCGGCTACCAATAGTACAAAATTAAAATTGGGGATGCACAAGAGGCCAGAATTAGAGAAGCATAGATATCTCAGAAGGTTGTGGGGCTGAAGCAGAGTACAAGAGATAGGGAGAAGTGAGACCACAGTGGAATTTGAAAACAAGGATGAGAACTTTAAAGATATTGCTTGACTGGAGCCAATGTAGGCCAACAAGCACAGGAGTGATGCTGAATGGGACTTGCGGTGTGTTAAGACACAGACATGACTTCAAGTTTTCAGAGGGGAAGGTGTGGGAGACCAGCCAGCAGTGTGTTGGAATGGTCAAATCTATAGGTAACAAGGCAAGAATGAGGGTTTCAGCAGCAGATGAGCTGAGGCAGGGACGAAGGTGGAAATAGGTGATCTTAGTGATGGCATGAATGTGAGGTCAGAAGCTCATCTCGGGATCAAATGTGACACCAAGGTCACGGGCGGACTGGTTTAATCTCAGACTCTTGCCAGGGAGAGGGATGGAGTTGACAGCTAGGGAACAGAGTTTGGAGTTAGGACCAAAAACAATGGCTTCAGTCTTCCCCACATCTAACCGGAGGAAGCTTCTGCTCATCCAGTACTGGATGTCAGGTAAGCAGTCCGATAATTTAGCATCAATCGAGGAATTGAGAGAGGTAGTGATGAGGGAGAGCTGGTTGTCATCAATGCACATGTGAAAGCTAACACTGTGCCTTCGGTTGATGTCGCTAAGGGGCAGCATGTAGATAAGAATTAGGAGGGGGCCAAGGATAGGTCTTTGGGGGACACCAGAAGTAAGTGTGGGAGGAGGTAGAGAAGTCATTGCAAGTCATTCTCTGCCTACAACTGGATATATAAGAATGGAACTACATGAGAGCAATCCCACCCAGCTGGATGAAATTAGAGGGAGCACTGGTGGAGGATGGTGTGGTCAACTGTGTCAAAGGCTGCAAACAGGTTGAGAAGAATGAGGGGGAATGTTTACCATTGTCATAGTCTCATAGATGTCATTTCTGACTTTGATAAGACCTGTTTTGGTACTGTGGCAGGGGAGAAAACCTAATTGTAGGGAGATTCAAACAGAGTTGTGGAAAAAATGGGAATGGATTTGTGAGGGAACAACACATTCAAGGATGGTGGGGAGGGAAAGGAAGTTGGAGATGAGATGGTAGTTTGCAAGACAGTGTGATCAAGGGTTGGTTTTTTTGAGGGGAGGTGTGATGACGGCAGATTTAAGGAGAGAGAGAGAGACAAGACTTGAAGACAGAGAACCATTTACAATTTCCATGATCATGTGGGCCAGGAGGGGAAGTTGGGTGATCCATAAATAGTGGGAACCAGATCGAGAGAACGAGGTGGGTTTCATCTACAAGTGGAGTTCAGGGGGAATGAGGGGAGGAGGGAGAAAAACTAGAGAAAATCAGGTCAAGGCCAGGGGAAGCACTAAAGGAAGTTTGGCCAGATGGGTTGGTGGGAGGGAGGGCTTGGCAGAGGCAGCTGATCGCATTGTGTTGATCTTAGTGACAAAATTGTCCATGATCTCTTTGCACTTGTTAGAGGTGAGGGTGCAGGGGACAGAGGAGAGGGGTTTAAGAAGTGGTTTGTGGTAGAGAAAACAAGCCGGTGGCTATCTTTGCATTCCAGGATGATTCGAGAATCGTGAGCAAATAGTAATCAAAGGCATTATATTTACTATATACTTGTCTTCAGTTTTCAAACACCCTCTGAAGGAGATTTAACTGGCTCTACAACTTCTGGAGAGAAAAGCTGATCCACAATCTGTGCTACATGAGCAATGGAAAGCTAGGATCCCTCTTATTGCACTTCTTACAAGACTAAGCATTCTGTTGACATAACTCTTTTTCACTATATGATCCAAGTTACATCATTTTTATTACTTCAAGAAATTTGGGGCTCTATTTCTTGCTGCAGGTGTATTTTTAGTTAAGACAAATGTTTTACTATTTGAATTCTTTAAAAGACCAAAGGTGAAAATTATCCAAGATTGACATTTGTAGGACTTTAAAAAGCTTCTACATGCCAAAAACTTCAGGTACTATCTGATCTTCCAAAAAAAAGCAATTACATGAAGAATTTGACTATTACATTTTTTGGTGATTAAACCACTTCCTTGTTCCTCTCCACATTCGGGGCAAATCTCTCATATCATTGCATTCAAGATGAAAATGGTAAAAGATAATACAAATCTGCACTCTGCATTGCATTAATACCATTACAGCAGTATTTTTTTTAAAAGAACAGAAACCATATTTATTACCACCATTTAGGCTCCATACTATTGCCCTCCCTAAATCAGTCAATCTAACTCTCTTTCCTCCTTTAAGAACCTCTTGAAAAACCCATTCACAGACACTTCAATTGTCTCCATCTTTTGCTTGGTGTTAATTTCATCCAATTGCATTCCTGTGAAATGTCTTGGGACATTTCTCTGTTAAAAATACTCCATAAATTTAAGTTGCTAAGCTTCTATCATGGTGCTTTCATCAGATTCTGGATTAAACATCTGCGAGTCAGCCTTAAGCTACTGAATTTGACTCCAAACTAGTTTTTCATGGAATGATGAACCTGCTGCTGGAGCATAAGGGAGCTGGCTCACAGATGCCAGCCTCATGGAATCTGAAATTAAATAATGCCAATATAAAAATAGTTCTACACATTTCTGTAAAATGATTTTTGTCTATTACTCCAAACTATTTTGAAAGCACAATAACTCACCTGTTGTACCAATTGAAGAGTAGCCAATTTACGCCCTCCAGTTGATATTCCCTGAGTTGGTTGCCATTTTTATAATCCCTTGAATGTTCCAATTTTGTCCAGAATTCTGCAAGCGGCCGTTCCTTATGGATACAAATCAATATTAGCAAAACTATAGTTATATAAGAACTCAAAAATGTTAATCGATTGGGCAAGGTATTTAGATCAAACAAGCTTGGCCCTTTTACCTCAGTTAATACTGGCTAGTGCCCATCTTCTCACAATATTCCTCAATACGTTCTCTAAAAATGCATCCAATTACCTCGGAACCCACTTACACCACCTAGTTCAGAGTGCTTTCCTAGTAACTCAGTCTACAACTGAATTACACTTTTTGAAGTTGGGCTCAACTTCCCTTGATTCTTTTTTATATTTTAAACTTATGCCCTGCAGCATTGAAACCCTTGACAAGTGAATAACTTGCCTGGAAAATCTCATTAGATTCCGAAGCTTAACCTTTTCTTTTCCAAAGAGGCCCCAATTCGAAACAGTTTTATGTAACCTCTCATCTTTAGTATTCCAATGAACCTTTGCTAAATCATTTCAGGGGTTTAATATATAAATGGGTACCCACATCTGTATGAAATATTCAGATAGTGGCCTCACCAAAACATAAAGTGATGTTGATAGCTAGTTTGTAGTACAGAACTTGAGTATTGCTGAAAAAAATAGACATGTCTAAGTTTTTTGTCTGTACTTACTGTACTTAGATTTCCAGAAGGCATTCGATAAAGTGCCACATCAAAGGTTATTGCAAAAAATAAAAGCTCATGGTATAGGGATAACATTTGGCATGGATAGAAGATTGGCTGGCTAACAGGAAACAGAGTGTAGGCATAAATGGGTCTTTTTCAGATAGGCAAGATGTAACGGAGTGGTGTGCCACAGGGATCAGTGCTGGGACCTCAATTGTTTAAAATTGACATAAATGACTTGGGTGAAGGAATGGATGGGATGGTTGCCAAATTTGCTGATGACACAAAAAAAGGCAGGAAAGTAAGTTGTGAAGAGGGCATAAGGAGGCTACAAAAGGATATAGGTGTGAGTGGGTAAAGATCTGGCAAATGGAGTATAATGTGGGAAAATATGAAATTCTCCATTTTGGCAAGAAGAATAAAAAGAGAAGCATATTATCTAAATGGTTAGAGATTGCAGAACTCTGAGATACAGAGGGATCTGGGTGTCCTAGTGCATGAATCACAAAAGGCTCGTATGCAGGTACAGCAAGTAATTAGGAAAGATAATAGAATGTTATCATTTATTGCGAGGCAAATTGAATACAAAAGTAGGGAGATTATGCTTCAGTTGTACAGGACATTGGTGAGGCCACATCTTGAGTGCTGTGTACAGTTTTGGTCACCTTATTTAAGGAAGAATGTAAGTGCGTTGGAAGCAGTTCTGAGATGGTTTACTAGGCTAATACCTGGAATGAGTGAGTTGTGTTATGAGGAAAGGGTGGACAGACTAGGCTTGCATCCGCTGGAGTTTAGAAGAGTAAGAGGTGACTTGATTGAAACATATAAGATCCTGAGGTGTCTTGACAGGATGGTTGTGGAGAGGGTGTTTCCTCTTGTTGGAGAATCTAGAATTAGGGGTCATAGTTTAAAAATAAAGGCTTGCCCATTTAAAACAGAGATGAGGAGAATTTTATTTCTCTCAGGAGGCCGTAAGTCTTTGGAACACTCTTCCTGAAAAGGTGATGGAACCAGAGTCTTTGAATACTTTTAAGGCGGAGGTGGATAGGTTCTTGGTAAGCAAGTGGGTGATAAGTTATCGGGGTAGGTGGGATGCAGATTTCAGGTTATTATTAGATCAGCCATGATCTTATTAAATAGCGGAGCAGGCTCGAGGGGCTGAATGGTCTACTCTTGCCCCTTGTTCGTTTGTTCACTCAGGACTATGCAGTATCAACATGAGTGGTATTTGCCACTAACAGGATGCTGCTGTCAAGCCCAAAAGAAGTTCTGCCTATCATACAAATGAGTAATGTGGTATATGAATTTCAATGCCAGTGGGATGTTAGGGTATGTAGGCCAAATGTTCCAAAGATCGTATCAAACAGCATGTCCCAGCCGCTGTTTACAATGGGCAGAGTACAGACCACACCCAACCAGCCCATGCTTGCAAAACTCAAAACACAGTGTCCAACATTAGATATGATTCCACGATTGGACAACATTTGCTGAATAATCCTCAATGTGCCAAGAATTACACTGACAACCAATTTAAGATGGTCAGTGGAGCTCACAATGTGACACATTTGCATGTACTGAAAGCTACATGTATTAATGACAGGGCCCTGTTCTTTGTACATACATTGCACCTTTTCAGCAAAAAAAAGTGACAGCCATTCTGTGACTCTTTCCTCAGGGCAATGCCTTGACCAATCAGGGTCAAGTTGCCTGGTTTAAATGTCAAACAATGCTTGGCAGTTAACTGTCAGTCACCATCAGTGGTGCTTCTCCATGGCACCATCACTTGTCAACCAATCAGCATTCTTTACATACAGCATATATTGTTGTTCTCCCCCTTATATTTGTATTCTTGCGAATGTTCTGTACTACAAAACGACTAACAACATCACTTTATGCTTTTATACTCAAATTCCCTAAAAAATAATGCAGAATCCTTTTTTCTGCCTTTCTAAAGGCCTTCTATAACTGAATTCCTTAGTTATCTGTACCCCTTTATTCCTCAATTCTTAAAATCTTACCACTGGTTTCATTTTCTTTCATTGTTCTTTTCCCTCTATAATGTACATTGAAAGCTGTCTTTTATGATCACCAAGAAAAAGTGGCCTCTCAAAGCAACTGGTCCCTCTTTGGAGGGATATTGCATGAAAATACCACAGGTAGTTCTCAAAAAATACAGATCTTTAATGGTCGATTTCCTCCATGTTGCCATCGTATATAATCTACTGTGCACTCCTAAACAATACTAGGCCCTCTGTTGCTGTATACTAAATTTTCAAAATGTTGTTTCTGATTCAGAACTTCAAGAATAGAACACTTTCTTCTAGTGGAGGTGATTTATGCTTGAACTCCTGAGTGAATCAGCATAAAAGACAGCATGATTCATTCCATTGCTATGTTGCTCTGAATAACATTATGTCCCTATGCTACTCTAGTGGGATGCGTGGGATAAATACAAATGCAATTGAGTGTACAGCAGCAGAAGGAGATGGAAGCAGTCTGAAATTGAACAAATGCATGGATGCAGCAGCTCTAGAAAGTTCTTCCTGAGACAGAAAGTCAGTTACAAAATATGTGAACTGTCAGTGATATGCTTATCAGCTAGAGCATGGTACTATGCCTTGCAGCCCAGATGCATTTTTATCAGCAATGCAATGCAAAATTGTTTTCATAATTTAGCAGTGAGGCTTCATAAAGAGGCGAGAGGGAGAGAGCAGCAAGACATCACAAAGAGCGTGAGAGGGAGAGAGCAGAGAGACTTCATAAAGAGCGTGAGAGGAAGAGGAGACGACGATTGGTGAGCGACAGGTGAGTAAACAAGTGGCCTCGATGACTACATCTGCAGGAAGTGTCACCAGCTGCAGAAACTTGAGCTCCAGGTCGCGGAATTTGAGCGGCAGCTGGAGTCACTGTGGTGCATCCACAAGGTTGAGGATTATGTGGATAGCATTAAGAGAGATGGTCACATCACAACTAAGTAGTACACAGGCAGAGGGCGAATGGGTGACCACCAGAGTATCCAAGAGAAACAGGCAGGTGGTGCAGGAATCCCCCGAGGCTCTCATGCTTTCTAACCGCTTTTCCATTTTGGATATTGGTGAGTGAGATGGTTCCTCAGAGGACTGTAGCAAGAGCCAAGTTTGTGGCACCATGGGTGGCTCAGCTGCACAGGAGGAGAGGAGGTAGAGTGGAAGTGCTATCAGTAGGGTATTCCATAGTTAGAGGAGCAGACTGGTGTTTCTGTGGCTGTACACGTGACTCCAGGATGGTATGTTGCCTCCCTGGTGCCAGGGTTAAGGATGTCACAAAGCAGTTGCAGGAAACAGAGAGTAGTGATAAATGATTGTTTTTCAGAGTGGAGGAAGGTCTGTAATGGAGCTCTCCAGGGGGCAGTGTTTGGACCCTTGCTCCTCTTGACATATATTAATGACCAAGACTGTGGTGTGCAGGGCATGATTTCAAAATTTGCAGATGACACGAAGATTGGAAGCATTGTCAACTGTGACGAGGATAGTCTTGAGCTTCAAAAGGACAGACATATTCGTGGATTAGGCAGGCAAATGGCAGATGAAGTTCAATGCAGAGAAATGTGAAGTGATTCATGTTGACAGGAAGAATTTGGACAGACAGTATAAACTAAAGGGAGAAACTCTAAAGGAGGCACAGATCAAAGGGACCTTGGTGTATATGTACATAAGTCATTGAAAGTGGCAGGGCATGTTGAGGTAGCAGTTAATAAAGCATATGGCATTCTAGGTTTTATTAATAGGGGCATTGAGTACAAGAGTAAGGAGGTCATGTTAAACTTATATAAGACAGGCCTCATCTGGAGTACTGCATCTAATTCTGGGTGCCACACTTGACGGATGTGAAGGCACTGGAGAGATTACAGAGGAGATTAACAAGAATGATTCCAGGGCTATAGACTATTTTCTAAATGGGGAGAGAATTCAGAAATCTGGAGTGCAAAAGGACTTGGGAGTCCTAGTCCAGGATTCTCTTAAGGTTAACTTGCAGGTTGAGTCAGTGGTTAGGAAGGCAAATGCAATGTTGGCATTTATTTCGAGAGGACTAGAATATAAAAGCAGGGATGTGCTGCTGAGGCTTTATAAGGCTCTGGTCAGACCACATTTAGAATATTGAGAGCAATTTTGGGCCCCGTATCTCAGGAAGGATGTGTTGGCCCTGGAGAGGGTCCAGAGGAGATTCATGAGAACGATCCCAGGAATGAAAAGCTTAACATATGAGGAACGTTTGAGGACTCTGGGTCTATACTCGATGGAGTTTAGAAGGATGATGGGGGATCTGACTGAAACTTACAGAATACTGAAAGGCCTGAATAGAGTGGACGTGGGGAAGATGTTTCCATTAGTAGGAGAGACTAGGACCCGTGGGCACAGCCTCAGAGTAAAGGAAGACCTTTTAGAACAGAGATTAGGAGAAACTTCTTTAGTCAGAGAGTGGTGAATCTATGGAATTCATTACCACAGAAGGCTGTGGAGGCCAGGTCATTGAGTGTATTTAAGACCGAGATAGATAGGTTCTTGATTGGTAAGGGGAGAAGGCGGGAGAATGGGGTTGAGAAACTTATCAGCCATGATTGAATGGCAGAGCAGACTCGATGGGCCGAATGGCCTAATTTCTGCTCCTATGTCTTATGGTCTTATGGATAAACAACTGTAGCTATGAGGATAGACTGGAGAGGTTGGGTCTGTTTTCCTTGGAGTAAAGAAGGCTGAGAGGAAACTTGAAAGAGGTATTCAAGATCTTGAGGGGTATGGACAGGGTAAATAGTGAGAAACTGTTCCCTCTCAAGAGTATATCAAGAACTAGAGGGCACATATTTAAAATAATAGGCAAAAGGAGAACTGATGCGAGGAATAACTTTTTCACCCAGAGGGTGGTTGGAGTCTGGAACAAACTTCCTGAGGGGGTAGTGGAGGCAGGTTTGATTGAGGCATTCAAAAAGGAATTGGATTGCTATCTGAAAAGAAAAATGTGCAAGGTTACAGGATCAGGCAGGGGAGTGGGATTAGGTAGACTGCTCTTTCAGTAAGCCAGTGCAGACTCGATGGTCCGCATGGCCTCCTTCTGCACTGTAAACATTCTGTTATAATCCCACCCATTCATTGTGCTCCTGCTCTCTTCGGCGGGATTGTTAATTGCGTGTAGAGTCTGGGTGCTTTGAGTGGATGGTCTTTCATTGGAGATTAATTACAATGGAGAACCTTGTCAGCCAAATTTATATACTTGTATGACAACAGGCAATCTATTAGAAGGTAGGTCATAAATTAGAGGTTCCACTGCAAATGGAAAAACAAGTTCAAGTACCAGATTCTACCAATCCTAAAATGATATTTACCTCTATTCTTTGCATTCTGTTCCCTAGCCAAACGTGCACATCTCCATGTGCTTTAATTAGCACACGTCTCTTAACTGGGAAATGCATTCTGAAAATTCATATACAATATTCACTGAATTTCTTTTCTGATTTCCTCAAAAAATTAAATTAGAATAGTCAAGCACAATCTGCCCTTTACAAATCCACACCAACTGTCCGTGATTAGCTCAAAAGAAATGTAACCACAATGAAGGAAAGGCTAAGTAGCATATCATTCCCTAACTAATTCCCTTCCTCTTTTTGAAAGGAAGTATAATATTTACGATCCTCAAATCCTTTGGCACGATTCTTGTTTTCAAAGATTTGTAAGTGGTTTTGCTCTCTTTCCCAACCTTCAATATGGGATACATATGATTAAAGCCTTGTGACTTTTCTTCTTTCGATCCTATTAACTTTTTTAGTGCAGGATATTTTTGAATATTTGTCTCCAGTAGTGGTTCTTCCACATCCATTGAGTCATTCAACAGTCCAACTTACACCTGTAAAAACTATTGTCAAGTGCTTCAGCATTTCTATCTTTCCCTCACTCAAATACAAGATTCTATGAGTAACTTTACTTTACTTGTAAAAGTCTACTCTATTTCCCATTATCTGACTGTCAGCCTTCTTTCAGGTTCTCTATGAGTCATCTTAATCTACCCTTTTTACTTTTTCTCAGCCTGCAACTCAAGTACAGAATTGTGATCTTACCGTATGCTCAGTTCTTGGTTTCACAGACTGTAGTTGGTGAAATTCTTCGATCTTGACTTGGTCTGTGTCTGGTTTCAGTTCCCAAGTGCTTTCTTCATATGGAAGAGAACACCACTTCACCAAATAATGGGTTATTGGCTATTTTGAAAACCAACAAAATTAATCCATTTGGGATTACCCAACTAATTTGCATACACTTCATTTCTCAATTTTCCGAGATTTATTTGTACAAGTCAGGACATGGATTTTCTAAACACTACAGCAAGCATCAGAATAAACTTCCAGCAAATGCATTAAGTATGTTGCCTTAAGAAGTCTTAAGCTCTAAAAGTTCAAACTATATTAATAACACTTCCTTACAACCCATTTTGCTTTTGAAAGCAATGGCTTTAAAATTAATACCATCACCAAGCTCTTCAACATATCCAGTTTGATATTAAACATAAGAGATAAATATCCTCAATATGAGCATTTCATGGACAAATGGTGCTGAAACCCACATTGCACTGTTGGTTCCTGATAATCACAAAGTAAACAGCAGGAAAAACCTCCAGTTGCTCAAACAACCCAATTGCAGAAGATAACCAGATCACAACAGTAGCTACAACTGATGAGTGGGAAAGTTCTCTCTTCACCTCTAACACAACTAGCTTGCTGATTGAACGGGGAAAGTATTTTAAAGCATGCAAGGTATGATAGCAGCAAGCATCAGCACACCTTAGATGCCTAAATAAGTACGGGAAATCTCACAGCTCTTGCTCCAAGCTAATTCTATTTTCTTCATGTATAAGACCCAAATTTCTTCATTTGTCTTTTTATTGCAAGCACCACTCTTTCAGGGATCATTGCATGATGCAATTCTATCCCATCCAAAATTAAAGTATTACGCAATATCAAGTTTTCTGGAATTCCAGAGGTCAGATCAAAATTAAGATTTCTTAAATCTTCTGTATTTGTTTATAATTTAATCAGAGGATCTGCTGTTTCATTCTACATAATGTATTATAAGGCCATAATTCACTTAAGTGAAAGAGCATATTATTAGACAATTTTTTTTTATTCATTCATGGGATGTGGGCTTCACTGGCTGGGCCAACTTTTATTGCCCATTCCTAATAGCCCTTGAGAAGGTGGTGGTGAGCTGCCTTCTTGAACCGCTGCAGTCCATGTGGTATAGGTACACCCACAGTGCTGTTAGGGAGGGAGTTCCAGTGAAGGTGATATATTCCCAAGTCAGGATGATGAGTGACTTGGAGGGGAACTTCCAGGTGGTGGTGTTCCCATCTACCTGCTGCCCTTGTCCTTCTAGATGGTAGTGGTCGTGGGTTTGGAAGATGTTGTCTCAGCAGCCTTGGTGAGTTCCTGCAATGCATCTTGTGGATGGTACACACTAGTGCCACAATGGTGGAGGGAGTGAATGTTTGTGGATGTGGTGCCAATCAAGCGGGCTGCTTTGTCCTAGATGGTGTCAAGCTTCTTGGGTGTAGTGGAAGCTGCACTCATCCAGACAAGTGGGGAGTATTACATCACACTCCTGACTTGTGATTTGTAGATGGTGGACAGGCCTTGGGGACTCAGGTGGTGAGTTACCCGTTGCACAATTCCTAGCCTCTGGCCTGCTCTTGTAGCTACAGTATTTATATGGCTAATCCAGTTCAGTTTCTGGTCAATGGTAACCCCCAGGATGTTGATAGTGGGGGATTCAGTGATGGTAATGCCAATAAACATCAAGGGGTGATGGTTAGAAAATCTCTTGCTGGAGAAGGTCATTGCCTGGCACTTGTGTGGTGCGAATGTTACTTGTCAGCCCAAACCTGGATACTGTTATTGATATTGCTGCATTTGGACATGTACTGCTTCAGTATCTGAATCATCGTGAATGGTGCCGAACATTGTGCAATCATCAGCGAACATCACCACTTCTGACCTTATGATGGAAGGTAGGTCATTGATGAAGCAGCTGAAGATTGTTGAGCTGAGGACACTCCTGAGTGATGTCCTGGAGCTGAGATGGCTGACCTCCAACAACCACAAACATCTTTCTTTGTGCTAGGTCTGACTCCAACCAGTGGAGAGTTTTCCCTGATTCCCATTGACTCCAGTTTTGCTAGAGCTCCTTGATGCCACACTCGGCCAAATGCGGCCTTGAAGTTGGGGAGATGGTGGCATAGTGGTACTGTCACTGGACTAGTGTTCCACAGACCCAGGGTAATGCTCTGGGGACCCGGGTTCGAATCACACCATGGCAGGTGGTGAAATTTGAATTCAATAAAAATCTGGACTTAAAAGTCTGATGATGACCACGAGACCACTGCCAATTGTTGTAAAAACCAATCTGGTTTATTAATGTCCTTTAGGGAAGGAAATCTGCTGTCCTTTCCTGGTCTGGCCTACATGTGACTCCAGACCCACAGCAATGTGGTTGACTCTTAAATGCCCTCTGAACAAGGGGGATCAATTAGGGATGGGCAATAAATACTGGCCTAGTCAGCGATGCCGACATCCCATGAACAAGTAAAAGAAAAAGAAAAAAAAATGTCAAGGGCAGTCATACACACCTCACCTCGGGAGTTCAGCTCTTTTGTCCATGTTTGAACCAAGGCTGTAATGAGGTCAGGAGCTGAGTGGCCCTGGTGGAACCCAAACTGGGTGTCAGTGAACAGGTTATTGCTAAGCAAGTGCCACTTGGTATTTTGGATAGCATTATAGATGTATTCATGGTATTTTCAGGAAAAAATTCCATGGTCATATCAATACATATTTGGAAACAAAATCAATAGTTTTATCAATATACGTTTGCTTAATTATGTAGGCAATATCATCTCCATTAGGTCAGGGAGAACAAAGAGACGTTCCAGATTCCCTTCAACCAAGGTATGTAATCAGCATAGTAAAGACTAAGAAAATTATCATCTTTTGGCTGGTTTAAAATTCTGCTGATGCATCCTGGGAAAGTATACAAGCTACCAGCTGGGTCAACTATAAATGGCCCCATTCTGGGCAAAGTTATTAAGCCCAAGCTTTTGGGAGGGGGAAAGACCTTCAGGTAAAAACTTTAATGCAGATATTACAAATCACAATAAGCAATTTACTGATTAAATTTAATGTTATTGTGAAGTATGTAATTGATTGGATTTTTTTCACAAAGTTCATTCAACTAGATATGTTTTCACAGTAACATATTGACTGGGTTCTCCCTTATAAAAATGATACCAGAAGTTGTGAGCAGAAAGTGTGTCATATGCACCATAGCCCAATATAAACATTGCCGCAGTAACAGCATGGTTCTTTCACTCACGTTCTCTTTCGTAGGTTAGGATGAGGGGTTAAGGCAATTTTAGGTGTCCCTAAAAATTTAACCGTAGTTGCTATAGGTCCCAGTAAAGGAAAGTTTGAACCCCACGGCTTTATACCCATTATAAGAGGCAGAATTGTGAACTGGGTTAAAATGAAAAAAAGCACTATCCACTAATTTCCCAAAAGTCAAAATCAAAGGCTCGAATCCACTGCTGAGGTTATGGGGGAAAATGTTGCTACATTAGAAACCAAATTGTCAACATTGTACAGTACAATGTATTTGTCCTAGATGACATTACAGTAGGTCATTTGATCAAGTGTGGCATCAGGGAGCCGTAGCAAAACTGGAATAAATGGGAATGAGGGGGGGGAAACTCTCTGCTGGTTGGAGTTATACCTGGCCCAAAGGAAGATGGTCGTAGTTGTTAGAGGTCAATCGTCTCAGTTCCTGGACATCACTGCAGGATTTCCACAGGGTAGTGTCCTAGGCCCAACCATCTTCAGCTGCTTCATCAATGACCTTCCTTCCATCATAAGATCAGAAGTCAGGATGTTCGCCGATGAGTGCACAATGCTCAGCTCAGATACTGAAGCAACTCATGTCCAAATACAGCAAAACCTGGACAATATCCAGGCTTGGGCTGACAAGTAGCAAGTAACATTCAGGCCACACAAGTGCCAGGCAATGACCATCTCCAGCAAGAGAATCTAATCATCGCCCTTGACATTCAGTGGCATTACCATCGCTGAATCCCCCACTATCAACATCCTAGGGTTTACCATTGAACAGAAACTGAACTGGACTAGCCATATAAATACTGTGGCTATAAGAGCAGGTCAGAGGCTAGGAATTCTGCATGGAGTAACTCACCTCCTGACTTTCCAAAACCTGTCCATCATCTACAAGGCACAGGTCAGGGGTGTGATGGAATACTCTCCATTTGCCTGGATGAATGCAGCTCCAACAACACTCAAGAAGCTTGACGCCATCCAGGACAAAGCAGCCCGCTTGATTGGCACCCTATACACAAACATTCACTCCTTCCACCCCCGACACACAGTGGCAGCAGTGTAAACCATCTACAAGATGCATTGCAGGAACTCACCAAGGCTCCTTAGATAACATCTTCCAAACCCACAACCATCTAGGACAAGGGCAGCAGATAGATGGAAACACCACCACCTGGAAGTTCCCCTCCAAGTCACTCACCATCCTAAGTTGGTAATATATCGCCGTTCCTTCAGTGTCGGAGGGCCAAAATCCTGGAACTCCCTCCTTAACCACACCGTGGGTGCACCTGTTCAAGGGACTGCAGCTGTTCAAGAAAGCAGCTCACCACCACCTTCTCAAGGGCAGGGCAATTAATGCTGGCCTAGCCAGTGATGCTCACATCCCATCAATGAATTTTTAAAAAAGTTGAATCCTGGGACTGAATCTCAACGCTAACAGACAAGAACTAGGGCTCCCAAGTGAAGCAGGTTAGATCACCTGCCTTGGTCAATTTTAATGAGCACCAATTCTAAAATAATAATTTGATGGTATACTATATTAAATGTCAGAATATATGGTTCATATTAAGATGATTTGCAGTGAACTGATTTTTCAAAACAGTGTTTCAACTTGAATGTTGCCTGACTCACAATAAGCTATTAATGCAAAGACTATCAATTAAAGGACAACCGGGTAAGTATTTGAAAAGGAAGAATGTGAACAAAAGGGGAAAAGAACAAGGAATGGGGTTAGAGAAGATAACCAATTTCAATGGCATTATTAATGTTGACAATATTGCTTTACAACACTCCTGCTGGACCTGCTTTCAACATTAAATGCACCTCAGATGAAGTACAGACATGCATTTTGAAGCAGAGGAAAAATTGAGGCAAGGAAGAATAACTGTTACACAACAATATGAATTTCAAAATCCCCAATGGCCAAAGGAGTGATAGTACATGGTGTACTAGAAAGCCATGGAGCTCAGGATATGTGAGTTTGCTGATGTCAGGAAGAGGTGACTGCAGCGTAGTGGTAATGTCACTGGAGTAATAATCCAGAGGCCCAGGGGACATGGGTTCAAATCCCACCTTGGCAGCTGGTGGAATTTAAATCCAATTAAAAAAAATGGAACTTAAAGCTACTCTCAGTAATGGTGACCACGTAAAAACCCATCTGGTTCACTAATATCCTTGAGGGAAGGAAACCTGCCAACCTTACTGGTCTGGCCTACATGTGACTCCAGATTCACAGCAATGTAGTTGACTCTTAACTGCCCTCTGATATGGCCAAGCAAGCCACTCGGTTCAAGGGCAATAAGGGATGGGTGAGAAATGCTGGCTTTGCCAGTGACGCTCACATCCCATGAAAGACCTCAGTACTGCCTGGACTTGAGGAGAATAAAATCACTCAAGGTTTCACAGTCTGATTGCTAGCTGGTCAAACCACCATTCGTGAGAATGCTGGAGTTGTACTGAATTCTGTTACAAGCACATCAATCCTTCAACAGTTGAATAAACTGCCAATACTAGATTCTCGCATTACAGCATAAAGCTTAGAACAAGAAGCATCTATTTGGCTCAGTTAGGCACATTTAAATAGCCACTTATGCCGAATTCACCCCTATAGGTATCATCATCTTTGCAAATAGATGTAAATTTTTTTTAAAATGTCATTTTCCTCCCCTAAATAAAAGTTGATGAGGAAAAATATTAAGCTTACCCATCTTTCCCCTCTTAGCCAGCTGAGTAAAAGTTCCATCTTTGCTGTAGGCCAAGAAGTTTTTTTATTTGATTCACAGTCTATGTTGAGCTAACATAGATTTCAGTCAGGGCAGCTACAACTGAAATTAGCACCTCTTGTGTTAGAGAAGTGAGAAGTGATCCAAAAATAGCACTCTTGATCAGTATCCAATGACCCTTATGTGAAAGTATATTTGGTTGACGTTCATACAAATACAGCACCAAAACGTTGATAAAAAGGGAAAAAAAAGAATATGAGCGTTTATAAGTATATAAAAGTGAAGAGAGTAGCTAAAGTAAACATTAGTCATAGAAGCCCCTTAGAAGCAGAAACAAGGGAAAATATCACAGGGAATGAGGAAATGGCAGAGGCATTGAACGAATAGTTTGTGCGTCTTCATAGCAGAAGACATAAGTTCATACCAGAAACCTAGGAGCTAAAAAGAGTGAGGAAATTAGGGAAATTAATATCAGCAGAGATAAAGAACTGGAGAAACTTAAGGGACTAAAACTTGACAAATCCCCAGGACCTGATGGCCTACATCCTAAGGTTCTAAAAGAAATAGCTGCAGAGACAGTGGATGTCCTAACTATGATTTTCCAAAATTCCTTTGATTCGGGAAAGGTTCCACTAGATTGGAAATTGAAAAATATTATACCGCTTTTCAAGAAAGGAGAGAAAAAACAGTGAACTACAGGCCAGTTAGCCCAACATCAGTTGTTGGGAAAATACTGGAAATTATTAATGGAGTCTTAACAATACACTTGGAAAAGCATAGTATTATTAGAACTCATGATTTTACTGAAGATAATCCTGCTTGACAAATTTATTTGAGCTTTTTGAGGGTGTAACTAGCAAGGAAAGATAAAGGGGAACCAGTAGATGTAGTATACCTGGATTTCCAAAAGGCATTCAATAAGGTGCTGCACAAAAGGTTAATAGGCAAAAGTTGGGGTAATATATTAGCATGGATAGAGGATTGGATAGGGGAGAGAAAAGGGTGGGCATATGCAGGGCTTTTTTAAGTTGGTAGGCAGTGAATAGTGGAGTGCCACAAGAATCAGTGCTAGAGCCTCAGCTATTGACAAACTATATTAATGACTTTGATGAAGAGAGAGAGTGATGTATGAGTTTGCTGACAATACCAAGCTGGGTGGAAAGGTATGCTGAGGGGAGGACACAGAGAGGCTGCAAAGCGATATAGGCAGGTTAAGTGAATTGGCACAAGATGGCAGACGGAGTATGATATAGGGAAATGTGAACCTATTCACTTTGGTCATAATTTAAAAGCAGAATTTTTTTTTAAAGAAGTGTGAAACTTGTAAGTTTTGATATTCAAAGAGACTCAGGTGTGCTTGTTCAAGGAATGCAGAAAGTTAGTATGCGGGTGAAGCAAATAATTAGGAAAACAAATGGCATGTTGGCCTTCATTGCAAGGGGATTGGAGTAGGAGAATAAAGTCATCTTGCTGCAGTTATACAGGGTTTTTGAGAGACATCTAGAGTACTGTGTGCAGTTTTGGTCTCCACATTTAAGAACAAATATACTTGCATTGGAGGCCATACAGCGAAGGTTCACTAAATTGGTCCCTGGATGAGAGAGTTGTCCTGTGAGAGGCACACAAAGAGTGGTGGTAGGATGATGAACTGGAAGGCTGCAAGAAACTGAAGATCCATATCCTAGCAAAAGTGGGAGAGAAAAGTAGCAACAACAAAAAAAAACTCACTCGAATTTAGTTATAAAACATCTATGCCATTACTAAGGCAGCGGAAATTCAAGTATTCAAGTATTACAACTTGAGAAAGGAGCAGCATAAAGTAAAAACATGCTAAACGATAAGACTCTCAGATGGAAGAACAACAGAGATCTACAGTACAGAAACATAATCTTTGAAGGCAGGACTGTAGGTGGAAAAGGCCAATCAGATTTTGTAATTGACATAGAAACATTGAATATAAAAGCAAAAAGGGGTGATGCTAAACTTGCACAAGACATTAGTTAACTTTATACGGAATAATACATGCAGTTCTGGGCACCTCATTATAGAAAAGATATCAATCCCAGTGAAAGGAAATAGCAAAGATTCACTAAAATAAAGGCACAAATGAGAGGGTTATATTTATGGAGAAAAGGTATGAAAATCTGAGATTTTCATTGAAAGATTATAGGGGATAGAACAGTGCTTTACAAATTGTTCAGCATTTTGAGATTGTTCCATATGACTAGCAAGTCCAAAAGAGAAAGGCACAGATTCATGGATTGGCACTAGAGGAACAGAGCAGAAGTTGAAAGCATTTCTTTCCCAATACAAGTTCTTAGAATATGGAACACTTTGCCACAGTAGCCAATAAGGCAGAGGCTGTATCAGTTAAAGGGCAACTAGGTAAGTATTTGAAAAGGAAAGATATAAACAAAAGGGGAAAAGAACAAGAAATGGGATTAGAGAAGATAGCTCCAGTTTAAAAGACAGTACTGGCACCATGGGTCAAATAACCCTCTTCTTCACTTTAATATCTATTATTCCACAAAGAGTAAGACAAACCACAATGAAGGCTTTCAACTTGCCCTCTAGCTTGATATTCTGTCTAAGTCAATTGGATTGATTATAGTTACGGCTCTCTGAATTTCAAAGTAATGAGTCAAGTCTTCCCTCAGCCTTTTCTTCATTTGCCATTTCTAAACCCATCCAGCTAATTGATCTGGATATTTTAGATTGCCTTATCCCCTTTGGGTTTTCACTTGGTCACAAAGCTTGCCATAGTGTTAACAAAGGTTCCAGAATAAGTGACTGTGGAACGCTACTAATCGCTCTTTCTCCAACCCCACAAACTTTTCCCAAATATCATCTTTTGCTCCTTATTAGCAAGCCAGATTTCAAACCAATTGGCTAATTTAACCATCATTTCCTTTTTAGAAAATAATGGACACATTTTTAAGGTCTTGTGCTTTTACAACTGTTTCGATATGATGACCTAGGGATTGAATGAATGAACTTGAAGTTTTGAGATTGATTTCATAGTTCTGGTATGAGTTTTTGATTGAAGTTAAGTTTCTCACACCAGATTTCTCAGCAGAAGTTCCTTTTTCAGGTGTGGTGAAGAAACCACATTGCAATGTAAAGTGCTCCTGACTTTATAATGTATATTTTTGATCTCTGTTTTCAATCTTGTTTGAATTTACTTCTGATTTCAAGCTTCTCTCAAGTTTTAGCTTCACGCCATTTCTAAGCAACCCCCCGCCCCCCAACCCCAACCATGAAAATCTTACATTGACATTTCTTTGCACACTTTAAAAAAATCTCCTGTGTATCTATACCCAATTTCCATTAAATCCACATAAAATTTTAGAATTTATTTTCGCCTTAATTCCTCCCACTACTCATCCTGAAGGCAGGATCTTGTGTTGCACAGAAACCTCTAGCACCTTGCTTGAGTGCTGATTCTTCATGCATGATAAGAAGAATGACGGTCAATCACAGTTCAACCAGATCATGACTTCTTTTGGGGGGGGGGGGTACATGCATACACTTTCAACCAAGCTCATTGGATAGCAATCAAGGGTAGTAACTTCGTCCAACTTTTTTCCTATTTCTAGAAATGAGGACAATGAAGTCAAATGTAACAAACCAACTCTTGTCCAGATAACATCATCTAAACTCAGCAGAAATGAGCCCTTTCTTTCCTAAATGGAGCAAATGTTAATCACTGAACAAAGTACAATTAAACGTTAGTTTCCTAATTGCCACAGTTGTGACTTTCAGAGTTACACAGTACTTCACAATACACTGTTCCTTTAATTCAACATTTAAAAGAACAATCTTCATATATCAAGTTATCAGAAGCTCTGGTTTTGCTTTATTTTGAACACAGCGGCTCAAAGAATACAATAGTCTCAATTTTAACGTAGCAGTTAGCTGGATTGGAAAAAAGGCTCCCATTCACACAACTCAAGTAGCAAACACAGGCTAGGGATGCTGATCACTGCTAATCACATTTATAGCAGGAGTTTGGACAATACTACAATAAACGAGGGCTTCAAACAATTAACAGAACTTTGAGAAAGAATGGTGTATGACTAACATTGATGAAATAAAAATCAATGTATAGAATGCCAAAGTAAGTACTAATGTTCAATTTCTGAATAGATGGAAATAATTCCTAACTACCATCCTAAGTCATCTAAGAATTTTAAAGAACCTTAGGTGGGAACTATAAAACAAACAGAAAAAAAAATTAAATGCAGGGGTAATTTTTGGTGTGTGGGGGGAGGGGCTATTTAGAAATGGCCCTGGCTCAAAAACATTATTAATTTAAGCCAAAAGCAATTGCCATTGGTAATTTAGTACATCATTATTAATGCAGAATTTGTTTTGCCCTACTTATTTGCCAAATTGCTTCTCTATTCTACAGCTGCAATTTCAATGGAACTCCTTAAATTGCAACCCACACAAATCACTTACCTACTGATGGCCAAGAGGCATACATAAAGTTATAAGTAACAAATTCTAGCTCTTGCAAAATAAACAGTTCACAAAGCACACATAAAACATTATTCCTTACCTCCCCACTATCTTTATCAGTGCTATGTGATACATCAAGTATCCGGTCTACTTCTACATAATCTGGATTAAAAGGCTCATCTTCAACCTGCAAAAAAAAAAAATTGGGGGGACAAAAAACAGTTGACCTCTTGCTTCTTATTATGCTATCCTCATTAGCCTTCAACAGTTTGGCATTGCTAACATGTTAATTAAATTGCAACAATTCAGCTGGACTACTCCCCATGAGGAATTAAATTCCTCAGGCTTTATTAACAAGTCCCCTTAATTACTGTGTGAAACCTCCTAAACACAACGCTTTACAAATATTTTAAATGGTGTGAAATTACAACTCACTCATGAGCAACATTTGAGAAGAAGTTATGGATTTGACTCTTCAGTATTCTTTAAAAAAGCAAAGGCTATCATAAAAAATCAGTGTCACTAATGGCAATGACATATTACTGGTGATATAGTAAAAAGTAAATGGCTTAAATGTTACTACACAAAACAGAATTTTCAAATATAATGCCTGTTAAATTTCATAATGAAGTTTTAAATTTACTTTCAAAAGGAAGTGGACAGGGAGAAAGGTGTTTGAGAAAGAATAATTACTAACAGACTAACAGGGAGTGTAACTATGCCAAGGACAACTAATAGGCATGGGATACAATATATATTTCATGAGTAGGCTTTCTGAAGTGGTACACCAAAGTTGCAGTCAGTGCTAAAAAGGATGCAGATTATATATCATGCAACTCCTTGCTTTATCACACATCAGTTAATCCAAATGCTTAAAATTTGATTGGTGTGAACTGATGCCATTTGGTTTAGATTAGCCACTGTGAAAGCTCCACCTCCCCCTTCCCCTCAAAAGTTATCGATTTTCAATTGAAATAATAGTTATCTGGGAACTGGAGCCCTTGCTATTTTGTTTTCAATTCCCCAGGCAGGACACTAAAAATGTTTGCTGCATGTCTATCACTGCCCTAGCTGAAATTAGCTATCTTAGAATACGGATTGAATTGCCTTTTCAATATTACAAAGCTTTATCAGAAAATAAGTTGGTTTTTAATGGTAAAGGCACAGCTTTGTCTTCTACAGAAGTTGCTTCTGCATTTAACTTGGTAAAAAAAAAATCATCCACCTAAATATAGACAGTGAACTGATATCATATTTTTCTTTACCCAAGATGATGCAACAGAATTACACTGAATGAAGATGGAAGCACTTCACATGATTTTAAGAAAACCAGTCCAGTGAGAAATAAAAACAATGTTGAGCCATTGCAAAATATTAGCTATATCAAGCTTTTTTTAGAAATTTCAAAAGTGCCTGCTTAGACAACAAATAGTCACTCTTGATTTAGTAAAGCACAACTATACAGCTTTTCACATTGTTTCTTCAAAAGTGTGAATATTTGCAACAAGCCAAAGAGAAAAAACTGTATAACCAGTAATCGATTAGGTCCCAGACAAGCTAATTCTGATTTATTTATTCACAAAACGTCCAATTATGTTTACCAGGAAGATTCATGGGTATACTCGGTCCTTTTCGCTGTACCTTATTTTTGGCTATAACTTTGCACAGGCTCCAGGTTCTGTTCCCCAGTTCTACAGAAGTAGGGACAGTAGCAAAGTGACTCTTATGTGAATACAGCGTAACCAGGACACAGGTATCATTACAAAATATGCAATAAAAATATACTTAAAAACAGTTTGATAGCGTGCACTGCAATCTGGAGATGATATGGATAGTGAACCCACACTATTGCTGCAACTTTTACAATGCACTTTGTATTTATATTGTACCTTTAAAGTAGAAAAATCCCTAAGGTGCGTTATAGAAGCGCAGACAAAAATGTAAGCCAAAGGCGGCAATACAATATGTTTAACCAAAAGCTTGATTTTTAAGTAGGATATTAAAGGAAGAGAAGTGGAGAGGCATAGAGGTTTTTGGAGGGAATACCAGATAATATAGCCAAGCTGTCTGAAACCATAACCAACACGTGTGCAGATGCACACAAAAGGCCAGAGATGAATAAACTCAGAGTTCTGAGGGTTTGTGAGCGAGAGATTGTAGGGATAGAGCTGGTTACAGACATGGGAGAGGTGAAGGCTTAGCTTTAAACACCTAATTGAGCATTTTAAATTAGAGGCACTGGGGAATTGAGATATAATATAAGTCAGGAAAGACAGGGCGATTGGTGAAAGAGACTTACTGTTGGGGATAGGATACTGGTTACAGTTTTGGATGATATGCGTTGACAGGAGATGGGAGGCTGCTGAGAGAATTAATGAAACAATTGAGTCTGGAGGCACAAAGGCATGAACAAATGGATTGAATTAGAGACAGGGATAGGTGATATTTTGGAAATAGGTGACAAAGAGGATATGGGGTTTAATTTCAGCTTGAGGTTGAATAGAATACTGAGGTTGCAAACAGTCTTATTTAACTGAAGACAGAGGCTGCAGATGGGGATGGAATCAATGGGTAGGGTACCTAGTATGTGGCATGGGCTTTAAGACGACGACTTTGGCTTTCTGACTATTTAACAGGAGAGAATTGCAACCCAAAGACCTGATGCCAGACAAGTAATTTGACAACAAGGAGGCAGTAGGTGGGTCACGGCAGGTGGTGCAGTGATGGAACTGGATGTTATCTGCGATAAACATGACTCTATGGGCCGAATCTTCCGAGCGGTGGCAATCACCATTGGATTACCTCTTCGCTCCTATTTTTATTACCCAATGCTAGAGCTCTGCATTTCTCGTCTTGACTTGTGAGCCCAGCCTCTTCAGAAATATAGCACATGCCTGTTCTGGGGGTCCTTCTTTGTAGTGCTGGATCGTCAGAGAAAGTCAAGCTATGCCCCTTTTTACAGCACTAGGCGTCGTATTTTGGTACGTCTTCATTCACTAACGTGTGAAAAGCTTTGGACAATTAAATAACTTTTCACTTTGTTATTGAGTGATTGAGAGAGTGAAGTGGGGTGGGGGGTGGTGTTAGGGAGGCAGGGTGCCAGCTGGATAGGGAATAGGGTGGGTAGGGTCGCGGTGGGGGGCAGGGTGGAGCAGTGAGAGAGAACCAGGGACAGTCAGTGGGAGAGTCGAAGGGACGGGGTGGGGGGGGGAGGAGAGGCAGAAGGAAGTCAGAGGGTTCTGGGGGCAGGGGGGAGTCGGGGGAGGGGCGGTTGGCAGGCAGAGAGTCGTGGGTGGGGGCAGAATCAGAGGGTAGGTTGGGAGGGGGTCAGGGAGAAGTCAGGGTGGGAGTCAGAGGGAGCTGGAATGTCGCAGGGGAGTCAAAGCGGCGGGGTGGAGGGACGAGAGTCCAAGGGCCAGTGTGGGTAGAGTTCAAGTGTCAGGGGTGGGGGGGAGTCTGAGGGTTGGCGTTAGATATGGTTTTTTTCCTTTGTCTAACATTTCCTGGGTAAGTATTTGGTAACTAACTCAGAATCCTCCGAAGACTCTGACTCTAACTCTGAGTTGGAGACACTTTCGGAGGGTTCCAGGCACAGGGGAATTTCCCATTGGTAGCTGAAACTTCCTGACCAATTCCCGTGGAGCTCTTGCATTGGGACTTCTGAGGGGGTCCCCAGCCCACCTTCTAAGGTACCTCTGGGTTACGGCTAGCCAGAGACTGGAAGATTTGTGTCTATGGCCAGAATATTTCCCTCATCGGGCTGGCTCAGCAGGAGCGGTCGGGAAGCTGGCCGCCATCCATAATTTAATGCGGAGGGGCCAATTAAGGCCTGCCCTGCGTGGATCACGAGCAGCAGCGCTAAGCGCTGCCTGTGCAGGCGTGGGGAGGGAGAGAGAGCGGGCCTGGCACACAGTTCGCACATGCGTGCGATAAAGCGCTTCAGTCTCCCTGAGGCATGGAGCTGTTTCAGGGAGACTGAAGCGCTTTTTAAAAATACTAATGAAGACACTAAAAATTTAATGAAACATGTCCCCTCAAGTTATTGTATCACGAGATGGGACATGTTTTCAATTTCAAAATAAAGTTTTTATGTAATGTGCATTTGCTTTAGGAAACCTCATCCTGCTTGTGGATGAGGTTTCCTAAAAAATGTAAAGGCTGCTTGGCCTTTTCGCCTGCCCACCAACCGCTAGGTTGAATGGGCAGTGTAAATTTCAAGTTAACTGCCTTGTTAATGGCCTTAATATGCCTTCAATTATCGGCGGGTGCGCAGCCAACTCTGGCGCACGCCTGCAGAACAAAATTTCGCGCGAGTGCATGATGACGTCAGGACGCATGCCCGAAGTCATCGCACGTCATATTATGTTCCAACGTGTTGGTCGTGCACTTGCACGCCAAAGGTAAAATTCTGGTCTATGTCTTTGGATGACTTCAGCAAAAAGTAGCAAGTAGAAGAGCGCTACCGATAAATCCTTGAGAGACTCCATAGGTAAAAGTGGGATGAGAAGAGAAACTGGAGAAGCTTTGGCTGTAACCAAGATACGGCTTGGTTCAATGGAGGAAAGAGACTGAAGGATAAAATGTGGTTGACTACTTCAAAGGCCGAAGAAAGGTCATGAAGAAATAGTACATCACAGGCACAGTCACAGGGGTTGTTATTTATGACATTGATTGACTTTGTTTCAATGCAGTGGCAGAAACTTAATTAGAGACACCAAAGTTGTGAGGAAAATGGACCCAGGCTTAGGAGGTGAGAATAAATTAAGGACTTATTGGGTCAATCGATACTGAAAATGGGATTGAATTGGGCATTACTGCTACATCTTGGTGTTACACATCCACATTTTCTCATTCCTAGACAAGTCAGCCTCTTGCCATTTGGGAGGCAAAGGGGAAAGAGAGGATGGGGCAGAACATGAAGGAAGGAAGAAAAGCAGGCCATGTGGGGGATGGAGGAAAGGCACAGGCAGAACAAAGGATAATAGACAGGCAGGCAGGAGGAAGAAGAAGAGTGACATAGGCTGTTTAGAGAGAAGATAGGGAGGGTGGAGAGAGGCAGATAGAGGGAAGTTATGAGTGACAAAGTCCATGACATCACATGATGGCACAAATGTGAACACATGAGTAAAGGGCAAGTGAACCAAACAAAGAAGGTAATAGACAACAGGTGGAGAGGAGATACAACAAAGGGGAGACTTACAGAAAGAGGCAGGAGAGGCAAAAAGAAAATTAGGAAAAAGGAACTGACAAAGGGAACTGTATAAGTGTGTGGAAGACAAAGAACAGAGAATGGCAAACAAGTTAAAATTTAAGAGTTTTATAAAATGTTTTATCTGATCAACACCATGGTAGGTCAACTAGTCCTCTATAAAAAATGGAGCAAATTCTGACCTCAGTGAGAAATTTATTCATTTGTGCCTGCTTTGCTTTGAAGCGTTTAATCTTCTGATGAATTCTCTTGTCCTTTGCCAGCTGCTCCACTGTGGTCCACTGACAATGAAGGTATGAACTGAACAGAAAAAAAAAATTACCTCAGATAGAGTGAGTCCATTTCACCAAGCAAAACTATGAAATAAAACTAGGCATTTATAAATTGATACTAGAAGCAATAACCGCTTAATTGTACTTTCCTGGGGGTGGCAGGAGAATATTTCAATTCCTTTAAAATATATTCCAACAAATAATTGGTTACAGAAATACAAATTCACATGAATTATAATGCAACAGCTCCAACTCTTCAAGGATGACTTACTTGCAAAGGCAATAAAACATAAAAATAAGGGGCTTTCAAAAGAGCAGGTAACTCAATAAATGGTAGCTGACAATCTGTCACTCAGAAATCTGTTAGCACTTAACTTTTTTCTCAGAGGATAGGTAAATCTTAAAATTTGGTTCCATCATTGATACTATACGAATGGACCAAATTTTTTTTTACCATTGTCACAAATCTATAACCAACAATTAAAGTTCAGTGGCCTCCATGCCAAAATTGGCCCCAAGAAAAATTCATTAAGAAACCTGATTCAGACAGCTGCATATTCAGATGACAGGTAGACTGCTTTACATAACACCTTTGAGGGCAATTAGGAATGGGAAACAAATGCCAACCTTGTCAATGACACTCTCGTCCCATGAAAACAAAAAACTTGACCAGAATAATTCTCTGCCTGTTAAGTTCAAGTAAATCTATTTATATCTGCATGAAAAAGTCAAGAAAGTCATACTTAGTCAAATTAAGATTACTCAACTCTAAGTTATTTAATGTAGAAGTGTCAAAAAGCTGAGCAACACTGTTATTTTCCCATTGCATTTCAATAGCCTTTATTAAAAAGACACTTCACAAATGTACAATATGTGTACTACAGCAGAGAGCAACAAAGTCCCAGATTCAATGTTTGGTTGAATTCTACCTTTTGATAAGAATCTCTGCACAGAAGAAAGTAGCACAGAAAGGGAAAAGGTAGCCAGTGGTTGACAGCATTGATACTCAACTACAAACTAATGGGCCTAAGTCAGCTAGTCTGTAAAGAACCCAGAGCATCACTGTCTTAGCATAAAAAGGCAAAATACTTGCAAAAGCAGGACCATCGCAAATCCCAATTACACCAACCTACTGATTTCCTTAAACTAATTTAAGCATTGCCATCCGAGTGAACAGTTCTAGTGATGGTATTGACCTTAGAAGATTTTGGATCATGATATGGGAGGTCATTATTATATGTGTTAAACTTGTGTTGTGAAATGTCACGTGAAGCAAAAAATAGCACTTTAGAGTTCTTAAAGTCAGACATATGTTTTTTATTAGTAACCCATGCATTTCAAAAATATATTTTTTCAAGAATTTAAAGACATTTGAACAAGATGTTATATAGATGCAAATATTTTAGCTTTTTGCTCAGAAAAACAAAATACGGAAAACTTCAATTATTCAATGTTAAGAGGAACACTTACAATTTTCCAACATCCTTTACTCAGCAAACTAAGGAGCCAAATAGCTGACACTTATCAAAAATAATTTGGGTGGGGTAAGAACTAGACACCATATGTAACACCACCTGTTAGACCTAGGTGCAAATCCTCCAGGTCTGTAAGCCTCACCCGCCTGCTGATAATGATTCTCTCCATTAAATCACTTCTCCCTTCCACCCCATCAAAGACATTCCCTTCTTTATCTTTCCTCTGCTCCCATATCATTTATTTGCTTAAAACCCATTATATCCCTATCATTTTCAGTTCTTGGGGCCTGCCTCCTTGCTTCATCTCAATCATGATATTATGGCATGAGTCATGATGAGCAACACTGAAAATGAGGGTCCTACATGGAAAGAGACAGAGAGAGAGAAAGAGTGAGAGAGAGTGTGAGGGAGGCGGAAAGAAAAAAAGCAGAGAGAAAGAGAGAGAGAGAAAAAAAACAGATAGTGTTTTCTTTTTCATATTTCACATAATTAAGGGTTTATATTAGAAATTCTTATTTTTAAAACTATGCACAGCCTCAGGTTGTCGACAGTAGATGGCAGCCAGTGTTTGCTGCTGCTATTTTATTTTTTATTCCTTACCTCTTTGGTGCTTTTGTTAATGGGCATTTTTTGTTCAGTTTCGCCATTTGGTACATTTCCTACCTGTTCATTTGCAGTTTGTTAAATGCCGAATAAATGATTTTGGAGGTGATTGTAAGAGATAGTGAAGTGCAAAACGTAGGAAGTTTCTCAACTAATATGAGGTAGCCACCAAGGCTTTCATGAGAACCTCGAGCAGCACACAAACTGAGCCTGAGGTAACTAATTTTCAATAACTTCCAAAATCATGCTCAGGGCAGGAATCTATGGACTTTAAAAGGGGATAATTTTTATCAATCTACTTTATGGCACAGTGTCACCCATTCAGGGAAAAAATAACTTAAGCACCATTTTGGATTTAAATTTAACCATAAACATACTTACTAGTTTTTGTATTTGACAAATAATTCTTCTACTTCCACCTCTTCTCCAGACTCTGTCTGAAATCACAAGTACATTTTAGAATCTGATGTCAACACAACCATTTGTCACTGTCATTTAAATCTCCAGGCAATTCACTATAAAGTGGTTAGGGACACAGTTGCAACGTGCTTAAGTAGAATTAGAATGCAAAGAACACCAAAAAGTTTCCTTCGGCGAGGATTACTTTCCACCCCTGCAATACCCCTACAAAAAGCTATCAATTCCAACTACTCTGCTTACTGTGTCAACCAACTCATGAATCATTTTATCTCCTCCTTAACCACCAGCTACTTCATTCACAATAACCTGACCTCGACCTGGCTTCCTGCCAAACCCACAGCGTTAAGCAGATGCCAAATGTACCATTTCCTGAGGCAGCAGCCAGTTTGCAGCTGCACTACTGGAAGCCACATGTATTATTGTTGGCAATCTTAAAAGCTAATCTCAAAAAGTGTTACAATTTAAAATATAGCCCCTACTTTACCCGTGAAAATTTAAAACTGAAACAGAAGCTAATAAGCTCAATTACGTACTACAAACTATAATACATTTTACATTGATGCATTTTCAGTATTATTTGCAATACAAAATCGTAGTCAATCCATATAATCAACAACCACTAAAAGGATCCAAATAGGTTCAAATTTTGACCTGCTACTGTTACATGGCTGCCAGCTGTTACTGGCAGATCAAAAATCTATACTTCAGGCTGAAAATTGAGAATTACGAAAAGACCAGTTATTTCCCATCAGCTAAACTTTAAAACAAGAAAATGTTAATACTTACAGTTTTCTTCACTAGTCGCATGCTCAAGATCTTTTCGGTGACTGGACCAGCTGCAGACTCCTAAAAAGACAATCACTTTATAACAAATACTGCTGCAAATCTGAATATATTATCTACATACATGAATGCTTATAATCACATGCTCCTTGCAAACAACCTCATAGGTGCCTTAGTAGCACCACAGTCTGAAAATCTGAATAAATTGGTTAAATGTACTCCTTGCAAGGAAATAAAGCAATTGAATTGAGGGAAAGGACACTAAACATTTAGAAAATGGGAACAGAACAATTTTTGCAACGTGATTTTCTGATTAGGTAAGAATCAAGTCAGCAGTAAAAATCTAAACCACTGTTTTGTATCCATGTATAAATGAGTTATCCGCTTAAAATGAGTAATTTTTAATCACAATGTCAGTTTGCTTCACTCTTTAGGCCTAGCCTTATAGATGGTTTCCTTGTATAATTTGCACATTGCAGTAATTCTTATGAAGGAAGTGGTTTGCATCAAAATACTAAATACCTTGTAAACTTGCTCAGTGCTATACCTAACAATGTAGAGCAGGTATAGGATATATTTTAACAAACTGCCAAAGTAACTTATGTTTTCAAAGTCCTGCATATAAACAGTATAAATAATGCCAACAAATCCCAACAGCATGTAATCTTGTGGCAGTTGTTCAAAGAAACAATGATATTCTACCACTGAATATCTTTTATGCTAATATTTTTTGTAGTGGCACACTCATGACAGAACATTATAGTTAGAACCAAAGACTAAAAGATGAACCAGAGAGAAAACATTAATTAGCAATCAAGTCTAGTTTGTTTCTTTTCTGAAGCAAACAACATGCAGTGAAATGTGCTCACATGGGTAGGAAATTGTGGCTCAGGCCCTTGATAGGTCAACAGAGATAAACATCCATTCCACTTTTTTTTTTTACAGGAGTCTTTTGTGCACATTTTTAATATCTATTTTTGCTTGGTTTGGGGGGGGTGGAGGTGTGGGCATGGGGGAGTAAAAAATCTGAGGTTTTACTCTGAAATAGATTTAGATGTACTTTTTAATAGTTTACTGATCCTGGCAGTGTTCAGGGCCCGAGGAACAAGAAACACACAAAAAGCTCATGGAATGGGCACACTGAACTCAATTCTGCTCCTGAGCTAAACACAGCTGAGATCAAGGTCCATTCCATACAGAAAACACACTTGATACTGATGCAAACAGGGGCTGCAGAAATTCAGTTGGCTTCATAGCCACAATTAGGAAGGAAAAAGCAAATTCGTATTTTCTCTAGCTCCTTTCACAGCCTCAGGACATCCCAAAGTGCTTTACTGCCAATGAAGGGCAATCACTTTTGTCAGGATAGTGCAGCAAGCTTCCAATTACAGGGATACAATGGCTAGATAATCTGCTTTGGTGATGTCACTTGAGGGATTGTTAGCAATGGCACAGGGAGAACACCGTCTGCTTCTAAAGAGATTGTTAATGCTGGAGAGGAAAGGTGGAATACGGCCAGCAACTCAAAGAGTTATCTATTGTTCCAAAAGATCATCTTGATCTCTGTCTTCATTTGGTTGTAAGAAATACCATCAATTCTGCAGATACTGGCCGGGATTTAATGCAGCCTGCCAGAGTGGGCATGATGGCGGAGTGGGGGGGAGAATCGGATAGGAGTACCCGCTTCCAATTCCTGGCTTCGGGAAAACCATCCCCAATTTAGTGGAGAGGTGGGAACAGCCCAAATGGGAATCCTGCTTGCTGACAGCAGGCTGTCAATTAGGCTCATTAATGAGCCACTTAGAGCCAATTATCCCTGAGCTCACCGGAATTGAATGGCAGCTCAAGGATTTAACAGATCTCGCATGGGTCTCCCGTGGCTCCCAAAGGCCAACCAGCATAACTTGTTGGGTTTGCCTGTGGCATCGTAGGAGGGGGAGCCGTCTTTCGTTGATAGACACTCAGTGCCCAATCGAACGCCCAGGCATTGGGAAGTGGTGCGGGGATGCCTGAAAGGTACATCCCTGCTCTTGCATCTGATTCTCCTCTTACTCCCTTGCTCGTGACCCCCAGCCCACCCCACTCACCTATCCCCAGGAATCCAGCAATAATCCCTGGCAAAGACTTCAGGCCATTACTGACAACAGCCACGGCTCCCGGTGGCACTGCCAGCAATGGAGAGCTGTTGGCCTCTGACTGGTTGGCAATTTATGGGGGCAAGGTATCAGCCCTACTGGAGGCTATGTCAGGTGGGAGATCCGAAGCTGGCCAGTTAAGTGCCCGAGTGCACTTAAATTACTTCAGGCCTCTCGGACAGAAGCGTAATGGGCCCTCCTACTGATTCTTCAACCGGTGGGTGGAGGGACACCCATCCACTATATGGACAGAAGAATTTTCTCTCTCCTTGTCCTACTCACCCATTTATTACTTTGAGGTAGAATAATTGAAGATAGATAAATTTGCTTTTCTATAGTAACTTCAGAAAGAAGGAGATGCATCTCACCAAAAGCAATGACAAAGCTACAGCTCCACGATAAAACTAAGAAAATTGCTTGCTAAAGATACATTCAATGTTCCCCTATTATGTAAAGTCACACATTCAAGCTAGCATATCTTTCCTTATAGGTATTCCTTAGAGCTGGAATGACCCAGAATCTGGTTCTCGCAGAAAACCAAGTGCTAATATTTTCACCTGTCTACAAGCGTTCCCGATCTGTCCCACTATGAATTTATGACAGGGTGGGTAAAGTAAACAAATCAGAATACAGTGCTCCTCTGATGGCTAAGTTGGTAATCACAATGGCCAGAAGATTCAAGATACAATCATTGATTTCAGCCAAGTTAATTGAGTAGGGTAACTCTTTCGAGTTATCAACAGTCACAGATTGTAACTCTTCGAGTACATTCACAGTTCTTGGTTTCTAGGAGTGGGACATGAACCCACAACCTTCTGATTCAAAGGCGAGGGTGCTATGAACTGAGCCACAGTTGACACCTCAATTGAGTAGGGTACCAGAACAAACAATTGGGGGTGAGGCATGAGAGGGGAAGCAATAAAGGGTAGGCGATTAGCCAGGAATTGGTCTCAGCTGTAATGCAATCTTTGTTCAGACTATTGATATTCAGGCTTAGATCTCCCAAACCTCATCCCATTTATTACAAATTGGTCAACACCAATTAGATAATCTAGGCTTCAATATTTATCTTTACTGAAAGTGTTAAGTACTCTAGCAAGAACCAACACCTTAACCAAAGGGATGAAAATTGGGAAAAATAATGGCAAATACTCAAATTTTTTTGCACTAGTTAAAAATCTGAGTTTACATATAAGCAACAAATGGTCATCACAGAAAAATATTGTCGAACTTGGAGCACTTTATCCGTCAATTCCAGTCGTACACTGTTCAAAGGTTTTTGTTATAGGACAGTTATAGGAAATATAGATTATATATTAAAAGTATTGCAAAAGACTTCTATTTCTTGTCCATAACCCTTCTTCCTAAGTTACAATATTGAGCTACATTTTTGCCAACAGTTCACTTTGAAAAAGGAAAAAGCCAACTTAAAGATGTAAACATATCCTGTGTAAACAATAGCCTGGCACAACATAGTCACAGGCTCCCAGCTTTTGATGGCACTCCAGAGCAGTCTTAAATCTCCCCTTCAGCTCTACTAGCCATGTTATATTCATTTGCTGTGAAGTTAAATTTGACACAAATTTGATTTATTTTTAGATTTAATTTATAACAGTTCATTTCTGTTCGAATTTTCAACTGCCCTTTGCTAGCAGCCACTGGCACCTGCTGGGCTCTCCAACATCAGTCCACTGTTTTTTCCCCACCAAACTCCCGCTAATCTTCTCAGCCCAATTCAATGTTCCCAGCCCTCCATGTAAAAATTTTCTTGAGCTCAACAGCTTCTTTATGGCTTCCATCCCAGCCTAGCATCTTGCCAGCGCATCCACCACTATGGACCCTTATGCTATCCCAGTTCTTCATGGGCTCAATGGCTTCTTTTCAGGCTCTACCTGACTGTTGTCTAGATGCACACTTGAAATGTCGGTTACAGGCCTTTATCAGGAATCTGGGTGGGTGGGACTATCTTAAGGGCATCCTCATGATATTGAGGATTTTTATTTAATGCATTTAGGGTCTTAAATAGCAGGGCTATTTGTCTTGGAGTTGTCCTTTAAAGAATACCAACCTTGTACTCCAACAGTGAATCCCTTGTGAAAGTTTGTAACCAACCATGGAACTACATAAAATAAATTTGCTCACCCACCAGGTTGGCAGGGTGTTCCCAAATTTGCCTCCAATATAAGTTCCCATTCAGTTCCTTTTCCTTTTCACTCTCCCTCCTACCACTACATTTTCATCCCATCAGCTCCTACTTTTGGCTGCATCACAGTTCAACCAACAGCCTGCATTTGCCTCAGCCATTAAATGCAACACATTCCTTTCCTCACCCACAAATGATGGCCTAAAAGACACCCTAAATTTGCTGATCTGCAGCACTATACAGATCTCATCCCCAGCCAGTGCCCCCTGCCCTTTTCATCTTCATTCCATCCATCAGTTCCCATCCTAGTAACCATTGCTTCTCATCATTGTCGTCTTGTCAGCCCATGCCACAAACTGGATGTTTCCTCCAACTGGTACTTCACAACTACCAGCTCTGAAGTGCTGCTTTCCTCAGTATACCACTTCCCATCCAAAAGTAACAGAAAGGAGAAAAGACGTTGAGAGAGTCAGGACAATTAAAAGTGAGAAATAAGTTAAAAGAGAACAACAAAGAGAAAGAGAACCCAAAAGGACAGGTATAATAAGGGAAAAAGCTTCAATATAGACACACAATAATAGAGAATGTATGCTCTGACTTATTGTAACCATCACCACAGAACATCCACTAATATATAACATTCAAAGCATGGAGCAAACCCAATGTGCACATTAACTTTATTTCCCATGTCATGATTTTTGAGAAAGGCTTTTGTCTCTATCCATGGCAAATTAAAATTGGTGAGTGATTCACAACATTCCATCTCAAAATACACTGAAAGCTTGTATCTGAAGCTCTTGTCGATGTGTAAATAGATGTCATAGTATTTACATAGATAATGTTTAAATAGATGGAAACAGTATTTAGACAGATGGTATTTAAATAGATGGATACAGTATTAATATCACTGGTACATGATGAGGTATTGAAACTTAAACAAAATAATTGTATTTTTGCAGTTTTGGGCTCTGGCCACCGAGTGCCACTGTGGAGCACTGCTTTGTTTGTCTCAACCAGCAGCCATGTTATTGGTAAATAAATCAAGTACTTACAGTTTTTAAAAGTGAAAATGACAGAAAAGCGATAAAGTGAGGGCAACAATGCATTAAATGCAGTTAACCTAATAAAAATAGATTTCTCTAAAGCGCAACTGGCAATTTTAACAGTGGTGATAGCCAGATATTGGTTTTCCTCCAAGAATGCAGAACCAGTTGTTCCCTGTGAATTCACCAGGCTTTAGCTGTGTATGATAGATAATGAGAACGATTTAACTAACTTTAGCTCAGTATGACACAAAATACTCAAAGGGTTTATTGATGTGCATTTCTGTAGCTGGAGTAAACAAAACTAGTGCTTAAAGTTCTAAAGTGCAACTAATTTTTTAATCATAAAACAGCTCAATTAATGTGAATAAAACTGTTCATACATCATTTCACCCCAAGCTAAGGGGAAAAATCTGAAATGCCTAATTGGTCATATTATATCTCACTTCGGAAATACAAAGCTTAAAATCTTCCAACTCAGATTTCATGAATTTAAATTGTTAATGTCTATTAGCTTATGACCAATACCTGTTCGGACTGTGAAGTGCTTAAAGGTGAATCTTTTCCTGCATCATCATCGTCAGATATTTTAAATTCTAGGTCCTCTGTATATCGCTTTCTTTTCACTTGTCGACTAGAGCGGCGCTTCTGAAAGTGAATGGAATTTAACAAAAACTTAGTTATAATACATTCTGGAAAGTTAGCAATGTTTGGCTGTCAACTTAAAGTTTTCATTGATTCCAGTGAGGCAATCTGGAATTAAAAAAATTGAAAACAGGTATAAACAAACAACTGTTTTGCACATAAACTGTGTGCTTAAGATGTTGGTGATGGATCAGGCAATTACAGGGTTCAATTACAACACTGATTATGTGCAATATAAATGTGGTTTCGTATCAGTCCTAGAACATCTCTTACTGGCTAATCAAAGAGCAAAATACTGCGGGAATGCTGGAAATCTGAAATAAGAACAGGAACTGCTGGAAACATTCACCAGGCTTGGCAGTATCTGTGGAGGGAGAAAAACAGTTAATGTTTCAGGTTGTCAATGAAAGATTATCTACCTGAAACATTAGCTCTGTTTCTTCCTACACAGATGCTGCCAGACAAGCTGAGTACTTTCGACATTTTCTATTTCTTGCTGGATTAGAGTTGGAAAAAAATTCTTGTCAATTAATGCTATTGTTGCTCTCTTAAGTGGCTGTTAACAAACTTTGAGTTCTAAATCTAATAGGGGATTCAGAAGGAACTTCTTTACTCAAGAGTGGTTGGAACTCTACCACAGCATAGTTGCATTTAAAAGCTAGATAAACATGAGGTTGAGAAGAACAGAAGGTTACGCTGATAGGATAAGACAAAGAGGGGAGGGAGAAAGCTTGTGCAGCATTAACACCAGCATGGTTTATACTGTAAATTCTACGTAATCAATCTTTTATGCTGTGGGCTCAGCTAATAGGAACTGAGCTGGCACATCTTTACAGCAGATAAATGAGTAATTGTCATGCTAGACACAAGACGCAACTGAACAATGGTGCAAACTCACCTGGGCACCTGAAACAAAAATGTTTTTAAAAAATGCATCAGTTATTGCTGCAAACACAAGATTTATGTTTGGGACTGTCTTCCTCTAGCTTAGGGTAAAATGGAGGAACGAAAGGGGTCATATGGCCTGTTCTGAATTCTTCTGACAAGAAGCCTGGGTGGTTTGGGTTTTAAAGATTAAAGGGGCCCCAGCTGTTTTACTGGGGAGGTGGTGTTTACAGGTGTGAGCACCTTGCAATGACCAAAGCATGTGTGCTGACGATGGATAGGCTGTTAGTTTCCAAAGTCCCAAGGTGTTAGGAATGTCAGGTTATACTTCAAGCTGTCTATTTAGTTTCAAGATAGAATGAAGTTGGGAGTTTAAAGGATAGCTAATTAGCATTTTTACCGTGGTACATGGCCTATGTGATTTACAATACCATGGAGATGGGCTTTGAGAGTAGAAAGATCCATAGGAAGCCACCGCAGGATCAAGTTACAGGTTTTCCTAAAAACATCACTGAACTTCACAAATTTAGTCTACAAGGATCCAAGAGAGGGAGAGCTGAGAGATAGAGACAGTAAGTCTCTGTGGTTCACCATGCAAGAACGTGGGTGGGTGCTCGCGCTCACGAAGAGGCCAGGATTGTGAGCAGGGGTCAAAGTAATTTCATTTTTGAGGGCACTTTTTGTGAAATAAAAAACTAACTAGCTTAATTTTATCGAGGGCTACTTTTTGATTTTCAGGGCTCTAGACGCTTCAGCCACTCCAATCTGCAGCAGCTATATCTCAATGCGACAGTCAGTTCTTAATGGAAGAGAGGCAGAGAAACAATATGGCATTTCATTTTGTTCCAGTCTTTACCGTCTTGGTTGTAAATGATCTTTTTCCCACACTTAACCAATGGCAAGCCTTAACAATCTCATATTAAACACTCAGATTTACCACTAAGTTACTAAACAGTGACAGGAGCAGGAATCATGGCTGATTTTTTTTCCTCCCTTTCCCTAGCCAAGGGATGAAAAGCATAATCATACCACCCCCTATCAACAACTCAACTGAAATCAGCCACCCCAGCATAAAACCGGAATCAAACTTGGGGCCGTTGTGGTCTTTGTGGCTTAATATTACACCACAGCAGATTTATCCACTAAGACACAAACAATCAGTTTAGGAAACAGATTTATCACCAGATCCATCAGAGGATCCAAATTCCATTGATAAAGAATTACAACATCAGGGAAAGCAAAAGTAAAATTGAATTCCACTACAAGAAAGACTTTTGCTTTTAAAAAATGGTCATGAGGTGTGATAGAAAGACATGGATGAGATACTAAATCACACTTGAGGAATTAAGTACTACTTTCAAAATGAAGCCCGATCAATTCATTCAAATTCTCAAAGGAACTCCGCCATTACCACAAGGCTTAAAGGAAAATTAAAATGGGACGGACCTTCTCTCTGCTGGCTGCTGCCCTTGAAGACATTCTTGGTGCAGGTGGCTCCCCACAGGCCTGCACCCAACCTTATTACTGGGTTTCCAGATGCCTGTTCCATTCTCTTTTACTGCTTCCTCCCCAGGTCTCCCCAAGGATGTCAAAGCTTAATAGTCGAACAGGTCGGACTTGTTACCCAGGATAACTGCTCCTCAACTTCCAATTACAGGTTCTTTTCCTCCCTTCTTGCTCCTCCAATCATGGATTCTGTCTCTGGAGGAGCAGTAAGAGCAGGAGGGAGGGAACCATTGATTGGAGGAACTGGAGCAGCCAGCTTGGGAGAGAGAGAGAATCTGTGATTGTAGGAGCAACCACCCACGGATGGTCTCCCCCATGCTCACTGCCCCTCTAATCAAAATTTACATTACCTTCCTGCTCTTGATGAGGTGCCTGCACCTACAATTGTTTAGCCCTGCTTGTATGGAGGAGCCATAATACAAGGTAATGTGTGTGGGAGGCGACTGTTCTTGAATTTGTTGCCCCAGTCTTTGATTTTTCACAGGCTGCTTGTGAGGTTTCAAGGGTGAATTCGCCTGTCAACCCTATGTTTTTGAATCCTGGCTGTGAGGATTTTTGAAAAGCTGGAAGATTCACCTAGCTTTGGTTAGAGAGGGACCTCCAAGGTAACCCACACAACAAAGGTCAGTTTGAGGAGTGGAAGTTATCTAGCTGGAAAAGGAAAAAAGACCCAAGAATCATTTTTAACTGGTTCCTGGAGAATGGAGTGCCCCCTTAAAGGACAGGGTATAAAGGTTAACCATGGAGGAGGATTTTTGGTTCGGTTAAAGAATTAGCAAGGGAACTTTTCTATAGTTTTGAGTATAAATTACAAAATAGTGTTTAATCAATGTTGCTTTTAGTTTCTTACAGTTGAAGTCTTAAAACTTGAAATCTTGTCGGCAATTCCTTTAATTTGGCCACTGGGAGTTCAAATTTCTTTTTTAAAGTTACCGCACTCCAAGGGGATGGTAACAATCTGTTGTTTCAACTTGCCACACACCTTTCCTAGCTGATCTGCTATAATTTCTGGCCATCTGCCCGAAGATGCACTGTGATATGACTGTCTCTCCAAAAATGGAAAATTACATTTTTAAAACTTGCCCTTGTTCCTGACTTTCAACTTAAACCTGCACACAATTCTATGGGGTAAATCAGACACTTCCTAGTAAGGGCATATAAGTAATAGGTATCCTCAGAGTGGACTGGTGGTATACATTGGAATACGCAAAACCTTATGTTATCATATAATGTTCGATAACATTAAACAATTATTATAAAAATTAAATAAAAATCTCATCCCTTTATAAGGGTGGGCAAAGCATCCAAGATAAATCGAAAGGCTGCACACTATATTACAGCACAAACCACATGCTTCTCCATAATCCATCTCTACTACACAAAACAAAACAATAAAAACTTTCCTATAAAAAAGCCAAATAGTCATTTGGTAGTACAGAACTTGAGTATTGCTGAAAACATGGACAACATTTGCTAAATAATCCTTGGTGTGCTAAGAATTATGCTGACAACCAATTTAAGATAGTCAGTTGGGTTCGCGATGTGGCACATTTGCATGTACTGGAAGGTACATATATTAATATACAAGGTGCTGTTCTTTGCAGACAAAAAGAACATGTAGGCACATTGTGCCTGTTTTAGCTAAACAAAATAACTGACATCCATTCGCTAGTTCATTCTCCAGGGCAATTCTTGACAAATCAGAATCAAGCTGCCTGGTTTAAATTTCAAACAATGCTTGGCAGTTAACTGTCAGTCATTATCAACTGGTGCACTCTCCATGGCACTGCCTCTACCAGAGTCCACTTGCCAACCAATCAGCCCTTCCTCTCATACAGTATGAATATGTTGTTTCCCTGAAATTGGTATTTTCTTTCCAATTGTCCTGATGAGTGCAAGATGAAAAGCTTCAACAAAAAACATCTCTTTTTTTCAGCAATATAAAAAAAGCCAGTAAATGCTGGAGATAAAACTTGGGTTTCTATAGCAGCATATGTTTTATAGGACGGAAAAAGGATGTGCTGAACCACGGCACTGCAGTTTAAGGAGGTAGCCAAAAGTTTGGTTAAAAAGGAACAGAGGGGTGGGGAATATATATAGATAAACACACAAACACACACACTGTGCATACTCCATAGGGATTTGGTGATAAAAGTGAGGATTTAAATTTCAATGCACTGGAGGAAAGGGAGCCATTATAGGTGCAAGATATGATAAGGTTGGTTGAGTTTTTGACCTGTTGGAGTTTAAAGATGATTGAAGATAAGAGTTAGAAATCACAAAAGTATGTTTAAGGGTTTCAGCATTGGTGTTGGTGGGTACGGAGCAGGGTTAGACCTGTATAATCTTGGGGAAAACCTAAATGGAAACACTTGTTTGCAAATGTTCCAAAATGCTCAGCAGGATTGATAATTTAGAATAAATAATGTGCAGGTCAACTTGGATAAACTGAATAAATGAGGTCATATGTGACAGATTTCACTTAGAGTTGACTAATGCACAATCTTGCAAATGGGTTTAGCAAACTCCAATCTGATCAATTACCACCCCATCAGCCTACTCTCAATCATTAGCTGAGAGGTGGAAGGTTTACTTGACAGTGCTCTCAGAAGTAGTTACCAATAACCTGCTCACTGCTCACAGGACTGCTTGGCTCCAAACCTCATTACAAACTTCACCCAAATATGAACAAAAGATCTGAATTCCATAGGTGAGACAGGATGCACAAATATCCCTAGTAAAACTGAAGAGAACGGGCAAAAACCTCTCCACTGGCACGAGTAATACCTAGCATAAAGGAAGACTGTTACGGTTGTTAGGACCAATCATCTCAGACCCAGGACATCAATGCAGGAGTTATTTTAGGGCAGTCTCCCAGGCCCAATTATCTTAAGCTACTGCAATGACCTTCCCCCATAGGGTCAAGCTGATCATCGCAGTGTTAAATTCCATTCACAACTCAGTGCCCATATGTAACAGGTCTGAGACAATTTCCAGGCTTGGGTTGCTAAGTGGCAACTAACGTTTGCACCACACTAGAGGCAATGATCATCTCTGAGAAGAAAGAATCTAGCCAGTTCCCCATGATATTCAATGGCATCACCATTTCAGAACCCCATCAACATCATCCTGGGGGGTCACCAGAAACTTCACTGGACCACCCATATAAATACTGTGACTACAAGAGGTCAAAAGCTGGGTATTTTGTAGTCAATGACCCACTTTCTGACTCCCCCAAAGCCTGTTCATTATCTGCAGGCATGAAGATGGCAGTTTGAGACAAGAGTAAAAGCTTGAGAATTGGGTAGGTGAGGGAATTCGATGCAGTGAGGAAAGAGATGCTATTCTGACATTTTACTAAAAACGAGTGGTCCGAGAGAGGGAGCCAGAGGCCAGCAGAGGGCTGAGAACACTGAAGCCTGGAAGCATTAATTAGGTGAGCAGATAATTGAGTGGTTGATGAGTATTACGTTTTTTTCTCTCTATAAGCTGGGGTAGTAGTTTAAACTGGTACTGGGGTGATAGGAATATTGTATTAAATGTATAGCTTAATTAGTTAAACCACTTGATATAACTACAGATAATTGTTGTGTGATATTTCTAAACCCAATTTGTTATATAAAAAGAGTAAAGGTGGCAGGGCAGATGATGTGGAGTAGCTGTAACATGTGAGAGCTGGTGAATACCTTTGTGATCCACAGCAACTTTAGTAAGTGCCTGCAGTTTGAGGAGCTTTGGCTCAGGGTTGATGAGCTCAAGTCTGAATTTTGGATTCTATGATGCATCAGGGAGGGCGAAGTTACCTGGTCATTTTGTTCCAGGAGACAGTCACACCTTTTAGGTTAAGCACTTCAAATTTGGTCCATGGCCAGGCACAGGTGGGTGTGACTGGCATAGGCTAAGCAAGATCAGAGAGTTGAATGTGAGTGAGGGAGGTGTGGGAATTCAGAAGATGGCACTGCAGGAGCTTCAGCCCTTGCAATAGTCCATCAGGTCTGCGGTTCTTGCAGCTTGTGTGGATGAGAGTAAAGGCGCAGGGATGATGAGCAAACTGACCACAGCACTGTGGTGCAGGAAACCATTCAAGGTGGGGGAATTAAAGGAATACAGTTGTGGTAGGTGACAGTCTAGTTAAAGGGAAAGACATGGCTCTCTGCAGCCAAGAACGTGAGTCCAAAGGCTGTGTTACCTGTCCGGTGCCAGGTTATGGACATTGCAGGGTTGGAATGGGAGAGAAAGGATCTAGTTGTTGAGGTCCACTTGGGTACCAATGACATAGACAGGGCTAATAAAGAAGTTCTGCTAAGGGAGTGTGAGCAGTTCGGGGCTAAATTAAAAAGCAGAACCACAAAGATAATGACCCCTGGATTACTACCTGAGCCATGAGCAAATTGGCATAGGATAAATAAGATCAGAAGTTGAATGTGTGGTTCAATGGTTGGTGTAGGAGAAATAGGTTTTGATTCATAGGGCACTGGCACTAATTCTGGAGAAAGAGGGAGCTATACCATTGGGATGGCCTTCACCTGAACCATGCTGGGACCAGTGTCTTGGTGAATTGTGTAAGGTTGTAGAGAGGGCTACAAACTAAATAGTGAGGGGGGTGTGGGGGGGGAGAAGAGGGCTCACGTGAGGGGAGATTTGGAAAGTTAAAGAAATGACAAGGCAATAGTGCAAGGTTAACGATAGTCAGAGTGTGACAGGAAGGGGCAGAGCACACAAACATAAGATTGTGCCAGCAAATAAGGTCAGAGTAGGCAAAACAGTAAAAGGACAGAATTAAAGGCTCTTTATCTGAATGCTTGCAGCATCCATTTGATGATGGATGAACTGATAGCACAAGTAGAAATAAATGAGTATGATGTGATAGCTATTATAGAGACATGGTTGCAAGGTGAGCACGGCTAGGACCTAAATATTCAAAGGCACTTGACATTTCGGAAGGGCAGGAGGAAAGGAAAAGGTGGTAAGGTGGCTCTGTAAATAAAGGATGAGATCAATACAATAGTGTGAAATGATCATGGTTCAGAAGGTCTAGATGTAGAATCAGTTTGGGTGGAGATGCGAATTAGCAAAGGAAAGAAGTCACTCAACAGTGGGAGAAGTTTACAGACCCAATAACAGTGGTTGCACAGTAGGAGAGTATACATCAAGAAATAATGGAGGCTTGCAAGAAAGGCACTGTAATAATCACGAGTGGCTTTAATCTTTACATCCAATGGACAAATCAAATCGGCAAAGTTACTGTGGAGGATAAGTTCATAGAACATATTGGGACAGTTTCTTAGAATAATGCATTCAGGAACCTACCAGGAACAGACGATTTTGGATCTAGTAATATGTAATGAGACAGGATTAGTTAAAGACCTCATAGTACAGGATCCTCTAGGCAGGAGTGATCATAACCGGGCAGAATTTCAGTTTGAGTGTAAAAAAACACGGGTCATAACTAGTGTCTTAAACTTAAATAAAAACAATTACCTGGGTACAAAGATGGTGTTGGCTAAAGTGGATTGCATAAATAGGTTAAAAAGGTAAGATGGTAGAGAAACAGTGGCAGACATTTAAGGAAGTATTCTGTAACTCTCAAAAAAGATATATTCCATTGAGGAAGAATGACTCTACCAAAAGGATGCACCATCCATGGCTAACTAAGGAAGTTAAGGGTGGTATCAAATCGAAAAAGGCATAAAATTCTGAGAAGAATAGTCGTAGGCCAGAAGATTGAGTAAGTTTTAGAAACCAGCAAAAAATGGCTAAAAAGAGAGGGGAAGGAATTGGAGTGAGAGAGGAAACTAGCATAAAATATTAAAATGGACAGTAAAAGCTTCTATAAGTATATAAAAAGTAACAGTTGCTAAAGTGAGCATCGGTCCATTTGAGAGCGAGACTAAGGAATTAATAATGGGAAACAAGGAAATGGCAGGGGTTTTAAACAAGTCTTTTGTATCCGTCTTCACAGTACAAGACACAAGAAGCATCCTCGGAATAATAGAAGAGCAAGGGACAAAAGGTAGCGAGGAATTTAAAATCACTCTCACTAGAGAAAATGTAATGGGAAAACTAATGGGACAAGTGCCTTAGACCTGATGGCCTACGTCCAAGGGTCTTAAAAGAAGTGACTGCAGAGATAATGGATGCATTATTGTAATCTTCTAAAATTCCCTAGATTCTGCAAAGGTCCCATTGGATTGGAAAACCAAAAATGTAACTTCTCTGTTCAAGAATGAAGGGAGATCGCAAGCAGGAATCCATAGGTCAATTTGCCTAATGTCTGTCATTGGAAAAATGCTGGAATCCATTATTAAAGAGATAGTATCAGGGCATTTAGAAAATCATACCATCAGACAGAATCAACACGGTTTTGTGAAAGGGAAACTATGCTTGTCAAATTTATTAAAGTTCTTTGAAAATGTAACAAGCAGGGTGGATAAAGTGGAAACGGTAGACGTAGTGTATTTGGATTTCCAAAAGATATTCAGCGGGGGGTGGGGGGGTGGTGGTGGTGGTGGTATGGTGATATATTAGCTTGGATAGAGTACTGGCTAACAGACAGCAGAGAGTAGAGTTAAATGGGTCATTTTCAGGATGGCAAATTGTAACTAGTGGAGTGCCGCAGTGCTAGAGCCTCAACTATTTATGATCTACATTAATGACTTGGGTAAAGGTACCAACTGTATTGTAGCCAAATTTGCTGACAATATGATTAGGTAGGAAAGCCAGTTGTGAGGAAACAAAAAGTCTGCAACGGGATATAGATAGGTTGAGAGAGAGTGGGGCAAAAAATTGACAAATAGAGTCTCATGTGGGAAAATATGAAGTTGTCCACTTTGGTGGGAAGAATAGAAAAACAATATTATGTAATGCAGGGAGACTGCAGAATGCTGCAGTGCAGAGTTAATTGGGTGTCCTCGTACATTAATTACAAAGTGTCAGCATGCAGGTACAGCAAATAATTAGGAATGTTGGTCTTTATTGCAAGGGGGATGGAGTGTACAAGTAGGGAAGTCTTGCTACAACTGTTCAAGACACTGGCGAGACCACACCCAGAGTACGGTGTGCAGTTTTGGTCACCTTACTTAAGGAGGGACATATCTGCATTGGAAGCAGTTTAGAGAAGGCTCACTTGGCTGATTCCTGGACTGAGGGATATGTTTTATTTAAAAAGGTTGAGCACGTTGGGCCTATACTCAATGGAGTTTAGGACAATGATAGGTTATCTTATTGAAACATAAGATTCTGAGGAGCTTGACAGGTAGATGCTGAGAGGATGTTTCCTCTTGTGAGGAAATCTGGAACAAGAAGGCAGAGTTTCAAAATAAGGGGTCTCCAATTTAAGACCGAGATGAAGAGAAACTTGTTTTTTCAGGGGATCATTAATCTCCACCCCAAAGAGCAGTGCAGGCTAGGTCATTAAACTTACTCAAGGCTGAGTTTGACAGAATTTTGACCAAGGGAATCAAGGGTCTTTGGGGGGGGGGGGGGGGGGGGGGATAAATGCAGCTCTAACACCACTCAAGCTCAACACCATTCAGGACAAAGCAGTCCATGTGACTAGTACCCAATTACCACCAAAAACATTCACTCCCTCCATCACCGACTCATCACATCTGCAGTGTGCACCATCTACAAGGTGCATTGCAGAAACTTGCCAAGGTTTTCTGAAATGCATCTTCCAAACCCATGATCTCTGCCACTTAAGACAAGGGCAGGAACACCATCTCCAAGTCACACACCATCTTGATTTATGCATATATCGCTATTCCTTCGTTATCATTGTCAAAATCTTGGAACTCCCCAGCAGTATTATGCAAGTATCGTTACTACAGGGTCTACAGCAGTTCCAAGAAGGAAACTTATCATCACCTTCTCAAGGACACCAGGAATGGGCAATAAATGATGGCCTTGCCAGCAATGCCCACCTAAGAAAGAACATATTTTCAAAATATTCCATTTATACAGTGAAAGTGCACTCATTAAAGGAAATGAATCAACAATACAAACTGCGAATTGTAGTTTTTCACTCACTAAATGTGCACAAACCACCTAAAGAAAAGCAGGTTTCAGACTCTATTGCTACAACCATTGAGTATGAAACAAATAGTACTATATTTCACCGATTCAATGCTCTGGTACAGTTATCTGGGAGTATTGTGCCCACCCTGCACATAGTAAAGGATAACAAGGCCCTGGAGAAAGCACAAAGACAAGTGACCAAAATGATACCACAGAATCATAGAATGATTAGGGGGGCAGGAAGAGGCAATCAGCCCATGTGTCCATGCCAGCACTCTGCAAAAACTCAGTTGGTCTCTCTCCCCCCAGCCCTTCCCCAACAGCCTTCTAATTTTTTTCAGATAATTATTGAATTCTCTTTTGAAAGCCATGATTGAATCTGCCTCCCCATACTCTCAGGCAGTACTCTCCAGATACCAATCACATGCCATGTAAAAAAAAGTTTTCCTTATGTCACCATTAGCTCTTTTACTAGTCACCTTAACTGGTGCCCTCTTAGTCTTGATGCCTCTGTCAATGGGAGGTTACTCCCTATCTACTCTGTCCAGACCCTCACAGCTTTGAACACCTCTATCAAATCTCCCCTCAACTTCTCCAAGGAGTATAATGTACAAAAATGTGAACTTGCCCACTTTGGCAGGAAGAGGAGAAAAGCAGTATACAGTTTAAATAGAGACCACAGAACTTGGTGCTACAGAGGGATCTGGGTGTCCTTGTTCACGAATCATAAAAAGTTGTATGCAGGTACAGCAAGCAATTAGGAAGGGAAATGGAATGTTGGCATTTATTGCAAGGGGAATGGAACATAAAAGTAGGCAAGTTTTACTACAGCTGTACAGGGCCTTGGTGAGACCACATCCGGAATACTGTGCACAGTTTTGGTCTCCTTATTTTAAAAAAGATATAACTGTGTTAGAAGCAGTTCAGAGAAGGTTCACTCAACGCATTCTTGGGATGAGGGGCTTATCTTATGAGGAAAGGTTGAACAGGTTGGGCCTATACCCACTGGAGTTTAGAAGAATGAGAGGTGATCTTATTGAAACATATGCGATTTTGAGGGGACTTGATAGGGTAGATACCAAGAGGATGTTTCCACTTGTGAGAGAGACTAGAACTAGGGAACACAGTTTAAGAATGAGAGGTCTACCGTTTAAGACGGAGATGAGAATTTTTTTCTCTCGGGATCACTTGTACGTGGAATTCCCTTCCTCATAAAGCAGTGGAGGCTGGGTCATTAAATTTATTCAAGAGAGTTGACAGATTTTTGATAACAAGGAGTCAAGGGTTATGGGAGGCAGGTGGAAAAGCAGAGTTCAGACCACACCAGGTCAGCCATGATCTTATTGAATGGCAGAGCAGGCTTGAAGGGCTGCCCTTAAGTCCCATGTTCCTATCCTATCCACGTAACTGAAATCCCTCAGCCTTGGAACTATTTTCGTATCTTTTCTACACCCATTCTAATGCTTTCACATCCTTCCAAAAGCAGAGTGCCCAAAATTGGGTGCAATACTCCTGTTGAGGCCAAAACAATGTTTTTTAAGGTTTACTGTAACTTTCTTGTACTTGTGTATTCTATGTCTCTTTTTATAAAGCCCAGGATCCCACATGCCTTATTAATGGCTTTCTCAACCTGCCTGCCACTTTTAATAATTTGTTCACACATACCCTCTGCTGCTGCACCACTTTAGAATTTCACCCTTTTATTTTATATTGTTTCCTTGTTCTTCCTACCAAAATGCATCACTCCACCCTACTCCACGTCATCTGCCAAGTGTCCACCCATTCCACCAACCCATCTGTGTCCATCAAAGTCGATCCCCAACCCCCTCACAGTTCACAATACTTTCAAGTTTTGTGACGTCATCTGCAAATTTTGACATCATTACTTAGACTTGGATGTACAAAGATGCATTAAGAAAAGCAGTGATCCTAGTGCTAAACCCTGGGAAACCCCACTGTATACTTTCTTCCAGTCCAAAAACAATTGTTCACCACAACTCTGTTTCCTGCCACTCAGCCAACTTTGCATTCATGCTGCCATTGTACCATTTATTCCAACTGCTACAGCTCTTGGAATTAGGGTTATTTACTTTAGAGAAATGTTGTTTTAAATGAGTTACTTCTGAAGTTTTTTAAGAAACAGAGATAGAATATAGTTTGGTTACATAGATTATTTGAAATGGATAGAGTTGTCAGGGCAGGAAGTGACACCTATAAAATCAGTAAGCAGAATTGAATTCATTGCCAGGAAGTATTTTAGAAGCATGTGATCATTCAAATGATGCAGTAGCTGGTGAGTATAGGATCACTACAGTCCTTTAAAAGGAAATTTGAGAAGTTCTGAGAGAACACCTCCAGTTATAGAAGATAATTGCTAATCAGTCAAAATTTTGTTGGATCATGGGCAACTATGGTCTGCAGGAGTTTGCTTAATTGCTTTAAGGAGTTGGAGAGGAATATCCCAGAGATTTCCATGAACTGACATCTTTTTTGTCTCTACCAGGAGATAATATGCTACGTAGTGAGTGAACAGCATGCAAATGCAGCAATGGTTTTCCTCAGGTTGTGCAGGTGACATGGTCTTGATGATAACAGGATGAATAACAAAATACTGGAAATACAGATTAATCTGCATCAGCAAATAGGCACAACAGATCAGGATTTGTGCTGTAAAACCTGTCAGAACTGGGAACTGGAAAGTACGCAAGTCTTCCACTGGAATTGAACAAAAAGGCAGAGAGAGGAAGAAGCATAATAGGAAGGATAAACAAACAGGGCTCTGGAAAAACTACAAAGAAAACTGGTGGAAATTGTCTGAACAATCTAATAGTCATAATGAAAGGCAAGGAAATACACAAAATGCTGGAATTAGCTAGCAGCCTCACCAGCACCCAAGAAGACAGAAACATTGAGTGAAGCCCCCATCTCTCAATCTGTTCAGACAAAGGATCCTCCTGCATGTTGGTTTTCAGCAATCTGCATCACTTAAGACAATGGGAGAGAAAGCCAAGAGCTCAAGTTGTAAATTTGATGTGTATGGTAGAGGACTGAAGGGAGCCCAGGTGAAAGATGAGGAACTGTTTTTGAAGATTTTGTTGGGCTTGTTGGAGGGAAAAGCCAGAAATGTCAGACTGAGCTTAGGAGTTGAAATGCAAAGCAATAGGAAGGCAAGGATCATATCTGCAAACAGAGCAGCAGTGTTCAACATTCACCCAATCTTCTTTTGGACTCCCAATGTAGAACACACTAAGCCAGAAGCAACAGAGTACATTAGGTTGGAGGAAGTACATGTAAACTACTGTCTTAAATTAGAATATCTGTGGCCCTACATAGTGATGTGGGAAGATGAATGTGTTTTATACTTAGTACAGTTGTATGCAAAAGTGTCAAAGAATAGTTAGAATCCTTTAAGGCATCCACTTTGATTCCCATATCTTGGCCATCCATCCCTCTTGCTCCTCTTGGGATATAATATTCGTCACCACATTCTGTTCTATTCAAATCATTTTCTGCTCCAAAGACATCCCTACCACCAAACCCATCTTCTGCTTTTCGAGGCATTTCTTTGGATACGCTTGCTTATTCTTCCACGTTGCTGACTTTCCTTGTACAACTATAGCAGATGCAATACCTTTTAATTTAGCTCTTTCTACAATATTGCCCAGATCCCAAAATGTCCTATGTGGGACAAGAACCTGTGTGAATACTCCAGCAATTCCAAAAAAATAGAGCTTCTTCCATCCACCTGAACCGGCAGACAGTGACTCAGTTTAACACAATCATAGAATGGTTATAGCACACAACGAGGCCATTTGGTTTGTGCCTGTGTTGGCCCTCTGAAGGGGCAATTCACCGAGTGCCACTTCACTGCCTTCTCCCCATTGCTCTGCAATTTTTTTCCTTTTCAGATAGTGATCCAATTCCCTTTGAAAGCCCCAATTGACCCTGTCTCAAACACACACTCTGGCATTGCATTCCAGATCCTAACCACCCGCTGTATAAAAAAGCTTTTCCTCATGTTGCCATCGCTTCTCCTGCCAATTACCTCTTACCTTGAATCTGTGCCCTCTGGTTCTCAATTCTTCCAGCAATGGGAACAGTTTCTCCAGACCACTTTGTCCATATCACTTTTGAATTCACCTTTTAAATCTCATCTCAACCTTCTCCAAAGAGAACAGTCCCAACTTCTCTGATCTTTTTATGTAACTGAAGCTCCTCATCCTTGGGACCATTCTCCTTCATCTTTTCTGCACCCTCTCCAATGCCTCACATCCTTCCTAAAGTGTGGTGCCCCAGAACTAGACGCAATACTCCAGTTGAGGCTGAACCAGTTTTTTTTTTAAATACAGGTTTAACATAACTTCCTTGCTTTTGTGCCCTATGCTCCTACTGATAAAGCCCAGATGCCATATGCTTTATTAACAGCTCTTTCAACATGCCCTGTCAATTTTAATTTATGCACATATTGACCCAGGTCCCGCTGCTCTTGCATCCCCTTAGAATTGTACCCTTTATTTTATATTGTCTCTTCGAATTCTTCCTACCAAAATGAATCCCTTCACACTTCATCCAAAACATGGCACTTTCAGTATAGCACTCCCTCAGAAATACAGTGAAGTGTCAAACTAAATTACGCGTTTATGTTCTGGAGTGAAGTTTTAACCTGCAACCTTCTGTCTCAGAGGACAGTCCAACCACCAAGTCAAACCAATGATTGTTGGCAGGATTTATTTTTAGTTGGTTGCCTTCCCTAGGAAATTGAGCAGGTTGGACCAAGTCCATGATAAGAGCCCATTGTACACGGTATATAGAAGAATGGGACTTGATGGACCAAAATGAGCTATTTCTGCATTTATGTAAAGACCTTTAATAGTGGACTGATTTTATTTGTCTGGTTTAACTTACGTATGTGATAACCCGAAGAAGGGAGCACCCATGATGGATACCCTGAAACCTTTTATAGAAAATAAACAAGCCTTTGATGTACACTCAAAGTAAATGCTTAAGTTTGGTATTGAAGTCAAACTCTACATGTAGTATTGGTTCATTTGCATGACAGAAGATCAACTTCTTTCAGATAGTCAAATTGTGGCAAATTTGCATGTAGTTCCTTCATGCACAATTTAAAAGAAAACTGGAAAAGGGTATAACTGTCCACTATAACCAATGAAGCATGCATTACTTTTAATACATTTGGTTGGGGAAATAACTTTAATGATTTCTGTCCAGTTTACTCAATTGTTTGAACAAATGGGCAAACAACTTTTTACAATATCATAATATATAAAATAGACAAACATAATACTGCCCTTAAATAAAAGCAAAGAATACTGGAAATACTAATATTTAGCATGTCGAGCAGCATGTGTGGAGTCAGAAAACAGTTAACATTTCGGGTTGATGAGCTTACTTTAATATTTCTGTCTCCACAGATATTGCCTGACCAATGAAATATTTCTAGCATTTTCTGTTTATTGCAGATTTTCAGCATTCACACTATTTTGCTTTTGTTTTCAAAACAATATTTGATTCATAACACCAATTTCATCAAGGTTTTCCATTTATTATCACAGACCATCTACAGTAACCCATTACTGCTCATTGGAAAATGTTTTGCCTGATGAACATTCCAGAAGTTAAAATCAATGACAACTTGGAGCAGTATACTAATCATTCCATTCGAAAATACACGGAGGTCATAATATTCAAGCAATCGTGTATTCTATATGCATGGTTCTCAACCAAAATTTTAAATTTATACTTGTATAAATGAAGCTGCATTTACCTGTACTCCCAATTCATCCTCTTCCTGTGGAGATGGAGGTGGCGTTTTGTCCATATCTGAATTTTCAGGGGAAGATTCATGTTTCCTTTTGCCTTTTTTCTTTCCAACAGTGGATTCTGGTGTATTTTTCTTGTTGCTACAAAATATTAACATCTATTACTATACAGTATAACAGTAACCAAAAGCATTCATAATATTTCAAATAATATTTTAGGTCTGTATTAGCTTCTTTTGAAATCCCATTTTGCCCCACAAAAACTAATCCAAAATTTGTAACAAAGGCACAATCAACTAGTGAAATTAGGTAATTAGAAGCCTACGTGCATTTCTGTTGTTTTCACTTTACTCTTAATTAATTGAACACGTGAGACTCTCAACAGTTAGATCAATCACTATAGGTGTAGCCTACTAATTCTTTCAATCTGCACAATTTCACAGTACAAGGTTCCCCAACTATCCACCTCTGAATAGAACAGCTAAGGCATCAAACAAGCACAGAACTCCCTCAATGGCTCATAGTAAATGTACAAGAAACTGTAGAACTGAGCCTTTCAGATCAGGATTGGCACAGTTTCTCTGGACTTGCCTATTGTTTCCTATCTCTTCCCCCACAGCCCCTCTATTGTTGCCAGCCTGCCTATGCACACATTTTGACAAGGAAAAGGCTACCAGCACTCATGGAACTGTACTCTGCATGAGTTAACATCTTTGAGAAATGGACAGAACTTCCCAACAACCTTGCTAGTAAACACATTACATGGATGCAGCACGAAGTAATAATAACCTAAAGTTCCCGTGTAAACTTTCTGATCTCGATTGACAGAGCTAGTGCAGCAAATGGAGTACTTAAGTTGGCTTTAGCATTATTTGCCTACAATTGGATTTAAAAATCTTCCACTAGAGTTCCCATTGAACATGGGTATCCAACAGCTCCTGCCGCAAAAGATGTGCATGGGTGTGGACAGAAGAGTTAAGCATAACTGGGCTTTCATTTGACTAGCTCGATGACATTCTACCCAAACTGACAACTTATGCAATGTCTGAGCAAGCAATCTGGAAGGAAACAATTCCTAAAAAGAAAGGAGCTGGGGGTGAGATGTAGGGTGGGAAACTGAGATGGCAGAGGTAAACTCCTGAAAGGCAGGGAAATTCAAGAACATGCTGTATTGCCAAGTTTGTGCATCTGTCACCTCCTTCATTCAAAACTAAGAATGTGCCTTACAACAAAGTCAACATATATCTGTGAGCAACAAAGATGGGCTAAGAGTGAGAGGAAAGCACAAGAGTGTGAGTGATGAGTGGCGGATAGGGAAAGGGAAGATGGAGAGAAGAAACACACATGACAATTTTGAAGAACAGCATTCATTGGTGCCTTTCCTGTTATTTTGCAGAGCATTTATTTTGTATGTGGAAATCACTCTCCTTTCAGAGAGTTGAGTACACTCAATATGTTCAAACTGCACCTATTTGAACAATGAGAATCAAGTTAACAAGGCTGGCTGGCATGAGTGCATATTTGTGAACACAATGATGACAGGATTTACACAATCCTTCAAATTCCCTGTGAACTTGCATTCCTCACACTATTTCTGTCTAGCAGATGGAAATTCCTCCAAGTTCTCACACTTTTCTCAGTACCTCTTTACTTGACCCAGACCTCAACCCTCCTCTGTCCCCAGCCACCCCTTAAGGACAGCTCTAATTTGTAAGCAAATCTCATCTTGAATATAGTGTCACCCATTGCTAGAAAAGTGAACAAAATTAATAGCACCCAATAGCAATAACTACAATTTATGTTTAATTCTATTCAAAGATAAATACATCTTTTCCAGGAATGAAAACTGCCCTATTTAAACAGAGGTATTATGGAGTGTCATCTTAGAAACATTGGAGTGCAAAAAGCTTGTTATGGTCACAAAACATAAAGGAGCCGAAGAAAGAAAGTTCGCATGAATTTGAACTGTTCTTGCCATTGAAGAGCAAGTTAAATTTACAGCTCAAGAATTATCATTCTTCCTTCAAAATAAAAATATCACCAGCCCAGGAATTGAGAATGCAGTATTTTTATGCCAGTTTTAATACATTCCATTCCTTTCCAAGGGCTGAAAGAACTTCACAGATTAAGAGGCAACTCTGTGAGCTCTCTCAGTTAAAATGTCAAGAAATAAATCCAGTTAGATTTACAAAATAATGACAGTTCTATTGGCCTGTTTTTATAAATATTCATAAACACACGAGCATTTCCTGCTAAAATCAGCAGCCTCTAGGGTCACCAAGAAAAAGCGATCAAGTAATCCTACATTTTGTTACTCATCATTTCAAATCATTCAGGCATACATAAAATGGTACAGTACAGGAGGCCGCCATTAGACCTGCTGAGTCTGTGTCAGCTCTTTTCCATTCCAGTTCCATGCTCTTTCCCCATATCCCTACAATATTTTCTCCATCAAGTATTTTTCTCCTTCAGGTATTTATCTAATTCCTTTTTGAAAGCTACAGTTGAATCTTTTCCCACCAACACCAGAGGCACTGCAATCCAAGGGTAGATGTGGCATAGTGCTAATGCTGGGTTAGTAATCAAGAGGTCCAGGCTAATGCTCTGGGGACATGGGTTCAAATCCCACTATGGCAGCTGGTGGAATTTGAATTCAATTAATGAATATGGAAGTAATATCTCAGTAATAGTGACCACAAAACTATCATTGATTGTTGTAAAAAAAAAAACCACCTGGTTCACTAATGTCCCATCTGCCACCCTTACCTGGTCTGGCTGACATGTGACTCCAGATCCACAACAATGTGGTTGACTCTTAACTGCCCTGAAATGGCTGCTAGCAAGCCACTCAGTTTAGGGCAATTGGGGATGGCAACAAATGCTGGCCTTGCCAGTGAGGCCCTCATTCCATGATAGAATTTTAAAAATCCTAACCATTTGTTGCATAAAATGAAGTTTTGGATGTTTTGTCAATCTGTTGAAAGCACTGTGGCCCATGCCTCCATATGTTTTTTATAATATCAAGACCAGGCCCATCACATCTTTTGCTTCTCCTTTAAAATCCTCATTCTCCTTTGCCGATCTCCCCAGCCCCATCCTGAGTTTCCCATTAAGGTACCACTTCAGCCTTGCACAGTCAATCCTCAGTCACCCTGATTTCACCATCTCTATATTTCCATGGTCTCACTTGCACACATGGCAATCAGAATCTACTCCCCGTTATTCTGCACAACCCACCTCCCTGCCCCTCCATCAAAACCCAATCCCCCATGTCTAACTTCATCATATTAACCAAAATGCAATGTACTCCTAACCAGGTGTCCACTTAAACGAGCACATCCAATTTCCATATGGCAATAAACGGTAGGAAACAAATCAACGCAATGAACTTATGCATGTAAAAGTCTATCATGTTCATTCCCAAAAATACTTAGCAGAAGTTATATGCTATTAGATCAATGGTCTAATGCTCTTTTTGCTACTCCAGTGTGCTTTAGCTTCTAGGCGTCTTCTTTTCTGTCAAATGGAAGGTAGTGGGCCCTGTCGTATGATGTTACAGGGAGAAAACCACTGACAGGTCCAGGTTGCATTTTCTGGTGAGATAGTGGGGAAAATGAGGCCCTTAGTGGCTCCCTTCCCTGTCACTCATGCTTTTCCTCCTACCCCATTGCTCTCAGGACCCTTTTTTTCTCTTCTTGCGCCTCCCATATCATTTACCTCAAAAAGCCCATTCTTAAAGTATAATTTTTAAGCAAATAAAATTTAGCAAATTAAGATGAGGACAGACACTGTCTGCCTCTGTCTCTCATGTTCAGTCTTAGATATTGACAATTAGAAAATTTACAATTTCTGACAGTTAATGAGATAACTAGGAGTTGTTACAAAACTTAAAATTTTTGAAAGATAAACTAGAATTGGGGTGAGACACTTTGGCAACTTAATATGCTTTCCAAAGTATACAGTACAAAATTCATCCCCCACACAATTTTTGCCTTAAGAATTTAGTGTAAACTTCTCCTGACTCACAAGGTAAGTTATGCACCACATACCCATCACTAATATCGCTTATTTCCACCTCCATAACGTTGTCCGACTCCTCCCCTGCTTCAGCTCATTTGCTGCTGAAACCATCAATGGCTGTGTTACCTCTAAACTTGATTATTCCAATGCACTCCTAATTGACCTCCCAAATTTTACCCTCTGTAAACTCGAAATCATTCAAAACTCTCTTGCCTGTGTCCTTCCTGCACTCATCTAATTCTGGACTCTTGAGCATTCCTGATTTTAATTGCTCCACCATTTGGTGGCTGTGCCTTCAGCTGCCTCAGCTCTAAGCTCTGGAATTTTCCCCCTAAACTTCTCCACGTTCTGTACCAAACTTTTCTCACTTAACACCCTCCTTAAAATCTATCTTTTTGATCAATATTAGGGCGGATGGCCAAAAGATCATCATGTCATTTGTTGACAAATTTTGCTTCATATTTTGTAAAGCGCTTTGCAATGTTATATAAAAATATAGATGGTTGTTGTTGAACAAATCTTCTGAAATCTATCCTCCAGCTATCAAACACTTCCTCCATCTGCATGTTGCTACTTCAAACCCAAGCATGTTTTGGTTCCTTAAGTCTACCTTCTCTCCTGCCACTGTCCCAGGATTCCATCCCCTTGGCAAGTTTGCCTTTGTACTCCTCTCAGCTTTCTTTTCTATACCTATTGTGGCAATTATTCATAGATTTCCCAGAGCTGTATCCCTTATTATCCAATTCTCTGATTTCCTCCCATGTTTACTTTCTCATTTGCAGCCCAATTCAGTCAACAGATCTACAATTACTGCCTTTCGCATATTTACCTTAAGAGCATTTTCACTTTCAAGTAAAGTTCTTTTCTATTCACAACCTTACAATGGATGATCCATACATTGCACTGTACTCTCTGAAACATGACCCACCTGCTGACAACCTCTTCCCTTTCTCAGAAACCTGCCTGGTTATCTATTGAAGTAGTGATCTGCCTAAAAGCAGGTCCTCTGCTCATTTCTCCACACCTTGCAGACTTGCACTTTCTTCTTCAGTTGCTCGTAGGAGCCTCCCATTTTTAATTTCAATGAGCAATATGACTAGGGAATAGAATACAAGAGGTGGTTTCCTTCTGCCTTCCTCATGCCTGCTTAAAGGGAGCTCAAAGTCCTCTTCCCAAAGGTCCTCCCTACGCTTGAGTTTCCAGCTCTTCCACCATCACCACCAAAAAGTCGTCAGCCATGGCCCACAATCCAACAGTGCGCATAGGATTCTTACCTAGGCCTTGAGCACCCACAAAAGGCAGAGCTGACCACTCTGAGTTCTCAAATGACCCTGCTGCAGGTCATCTATACATACAATTATTTGATCTACCTTAATTACTATGATGATACAATAGTCATCTTCAATTCACACGTAGGCCTCTCCTTTTAATGCAACATTTTCTTCTCCAAAATTCATCATTAAATACCATCCAATGCCCACTGACAACTTCCTTCTCAGCTTGTCTTATCTGCACTAAGTGAATTCTCATTTTTAATTTCAATCGACAATTTAGTTCCATTGGCCTCCCTCCTGAGAATTAATTGTTCTCCTATCCATCAACCTCATCTTTTATATAAACACTTGGGCCATCCTCTTTGCCTTCTCAATATATACAGGATCTTGATCACTAATCACTCTCTTGTTCTGAGCTCCATCTCCCTCTGCAGTACACAGCCATGCTGAAATCATCTTATTTGCAATTTAGGCATACTTGAGTTTTGATCCAATAAAGAAAAAAATATGTATTTACATAATCTTTCACAAACTCAGGACATCACAAAGCACTTCACAATCAATGAAGTACATTTAAAGTGTAGTCATTTTGTGGACAAAATCAGCTAATTTGAATACAGCAAGGTTCTCTATTGAAGAAAGTTTACCCAAATCTGCCTTGATAACTAAGTGCCCAGAAAATTATCATTATGGTAAATTCCTCAAACTTCTCTAGAGCCACAATATCCCCCCCATAAGAGACTAAAACTGAATATAGTTCTTAAGATGCAGTTCTGCTGAACTATTAGGTGGCTAAAAAGATGAGACTTAGATTATACAATTCAATCTAATCAAACACTCCAGAACATTGAGGATCTGATTCAGTTTAGATAATTTGAATGTAATTTGTAGCATACATCTAGTCATTATTGAACAACAGTTTGGAGATTTTCAAGTTCTCACTTGATTTTCAGGAAGCAAGCAGGAATTTTAAAGTACATTTTGAAATTTTTATAGGTTATTTAATTTTGAGGTAGGTTAAATAAATTGGGGACAATTCACAGTGTGCAAAACTGAACAGAATCAGTTGGAAAAGTGCACTTAATGGATTTGAGCTTTCTTGTTCAGGGAAAAACTGAATAATTAATTCTTTTCACCCCAAAAAATTGATTTGGATATGTGTGCTTTACTTTTGAATTAAAAATAAAAAAATGTCCAAAAAGGCACAAGACTAATACTCACATTTTCAAATGATTTACAATAGGGATATTCAAGCTAAAATAAAATTAGCAAGTTGCTTAGTAGGATAAACTATTACCTGTACTTTGGAGTATTGCAATTGGAGAATCAGAAAGCTGATTCACATTGAAGGATATGACCCCCCACCCTCCTATATTTTGATGCAATTTATGGTCCCTGCTTGCATCTCCCAGGATGCAAACTCTTGAAGTTAACTGTGAAGATAACTGTCTCTGGCACACTAACCAAGCTAACTCAGTAATATTGGAACCCAAAGGAAAAATTCTACTGATGAATCATTCTTTCCTTTTAATTGAACACACCATCTTCAATCGAAAACAATGGGTGGTATCATAAAACAAAGCTCAGGTCCAAATTGAGATCTATCCCTGGCATGGGTTGTGTCTATTGGAAAAGATGCTCTTATAAACAAACTAAGGAACAATATCTATGCTCAAGGAACTCAGTTTCTCTTCTTTTTATGTAGTGCAAATGTCTAACGATAAAGATTGACAAAAAGGCATGCTAAATCAATCTCTTACATAGCCAAAACCCATTTCATGCCATTCTCAGCACTATTTCCACACCAATTTACTTCAGTATTTACTAAACACTGCCATCAGCTTCTCTTGTCATGAGACTCCATTTCCAGCATTTATTTCCGCTCTAACTGCCACAAATTATACAATACTACAGCTGAACACTGGGGCCCCCTTTCCTTTCATCTGCACGCCAAGAGCAACAAGATTACCCTGGTAACCAGCAGTCACATGACCAGCACCTGCTCTTTTGGCTTGATGCCACTGACTAAAGCCATCTGCTTCCCTCAATCAGCTATCAACATTCTCAACACCTGCACAGCAGCATTTTGCGGTTTCTTTTATCAAATCAGTGCGAAAGGTGTTCTAAAACATTACACGTTTCTCAAATTTGTTTAAATCAAAAAGACAATGGCCAACAGATTGATTCCTTGCCAAAATCATGTTCTAAGTACTAGTTAATTATTCTTTCCAAATCACACTGAATTTACAGTTCCAAGGCTACACTGACCAACAGCACAAAGTAGGAGCAAGTGAGTTCTAATAAGCTTTCTAAAAAGTTGAGACAAAGTTGATGTTAAGCAAAATATAATTACCATGTTTGATCCTGTGCGATAAGCCAAGCATAACATTTCAGTTTAGTATCAGCTTTACAGCACGTCAAATAACATCAAAATTTTTCACTGTCATTTATTTAAAAAGTATACACAAAAAAAGTTTAACATGCACCCACATATCAAAAAACTCAAGTTTGCAACCATTAGATTACAGCTGTGTTATCTGCAGCTGGTGATATATCACTGAGATGACAGTTAATCAAGTATTTGACCATCTTGCTTGTTTAATAAGATAAGGCAAGACTTAAATATTTGTTGATTTCAGAATTCCATTTCTTTATGCCTTTACCAAATACAATACAGACTCATTCAACCAGGAGCGTTTCCTTAGTAACAGAGTGCCACAATCCATTTGGGTGCAGAATGAGTTTCTTTTCTCCCTGTACTATGGATCTTTTTCCTGGAAGTATATTTGGTACCGATATCCTTGCTCCGCCAAATAGTCCATTGCAAGTCGTGGTAATGTCACTGGACTGGTATCCCAGCGGCCAGGCTATTGCTCTGGGGACACAGGTTCAAATCCCACTACAGCAACTGGTGGAAATTAAATTAAATCAATAAATCTGGAATTAAAATCTAGTCAAGTGATGACCACAAAACCATTGTCCATTATCACAAAAACCACTGATGTCCTTTAGGAAAGGAAATCTGCCATCCTCACCTGGTCTGGTCTACATGTGACTCCAGATCCACAGAAATGCGGTTGACTCTTAACTGCCCTCTGAAATGGCCTAGCAAGCCACTCAGTTGCATCGAACCGCTACAAAGTCCAAAAGGAATGAAACTGGATGGACCACCCGGCATCGACTCAGGGACTGGAACAATAAAGGCACACCCAGCCCTGTCGACCCTGCAAAGTTCTCTTTACTACAGACTAGCCAAGCAACACATACTCATGGAATAATACCTTACAATGTCCCAGGCACCATCACCAACCCTGACAGGGACAGACCCACCAGAAGTGGCGCATAGTGATATACAGTCTGGAGGGAGTTGCCCCAGGAGTCCTCAACATTGACTCTGGACCCCATCAAGTCTTATGGTATTAGGTCAAACATGGGGAAGCCTCCTGCCAGTTACCACCTACTGTTTCCCCACCCCTCTGCCTCTCAGCTGATGAATCAGTACTCCATGTTGAACACCACTTGGAGAAAGCACTGAGGGTGGCAAGGACACAAAATGTACTCTAGGTACTTCAATGTTCATCACCAAGAGTGGCTCAGTAGTTCTACTACTGGCCAAGCTGGTCAATTCCTAAAGGACATAGCTGCTAGACAGGGTCTTCAGCAAGTGGTGAGGGAGCTAACAAGAGGGAAAAACCTACTTGGCCTCGTCCTCACCAGTCTCCCTGTCACAGATCCATCTTTCCATGACGGTATTGGTAGGAGTGAGCACCATACTGTGAAGATGAGACTTTGTCTCAAGAGCTTTGGGGATACCCTCCATCTTGTTGTATGGCACTACCACCATGCTAAATGGGGTAGATTTCGAACACATCTAGCAACTCAAAACTGGGCAGCCATGAGGAGCTGTGGGCCATCAGCAGCAGCAGAACTGCACACAACCACAATCTGTAACCTCATGGTCTGGCATATCCCCCACTCTATCACCACCAAGCCAGGGGGCCAACCTTGGTTCAATGAAGAGTGCAGGAGGGCTTTCACCGAGCAGCACCAGGCATACTTAAAAATGAGATATCAACCTGGCGAAGCTACAACACGGGACTACTTGCATGCCAAACAGCATAAGCAGCAAGCAATAGAACTAAGAGATCCCACAACCAATGGATCAGATCTAAGCTCTGCAGTCCTAGTTGTGAATAGTAGTGGACAATTAAGCAACTCAGTGGAGGAGGTGGCTCCACAAAAATCCCCATTTTCAATGATGGGGGAGCCCAGCACATCAGTGCAAAAGAGAAGGCTGAAGCATTCGCAGTCTTCTTCAGCCAGAAAGCCGAGTAGATCCTCCATTATCACATATGCCAGTCTTCAGCCAATTTGATTCACTCCAGGTGATATCAAGGAATGGCTGAAGGCACTGGACAATGCAAAGGGTATAGGCCCTAACAATATTCCAGAAATAGTACTGAAGACTTGCGCTCCAGAACTAGCTCCGCCACTAGCCAAGCTGTTGCAGTACAGCTACATCACTGACATCTACCCGGCAATGTGGAAAATTGCCCGGATATGTTACGTCCACGAAAAACAGGACAAATTCAAACCAGCAAATTACCAACTATTCAGTCTACTCTCGATCAACAGCAAAGTGCTGTCAACAGTGCAATCAAGCAGCACTTACTCAGCAATAACATGCTCACTGATGTTCAGTTTGGGTTCCACCAGGGTCACTCAGTTCCTGACCTCATTACAGCCTTGGTTCAAACACAGGCAAAGAGATGAACTCAAAAGGTGAGGCGAGAGTGACTGCTCTTGACATCAAGACAGCATCTGATCAAGTGAGAGACCAAGGAGCCCTAGCAAAATTGAAGTCAATGGGAGCCAGGGGAAAACTCCACTGGTTGAAGTCACACCCAGCACAAAGGAAGATGGTTATGGTTGTTGGAGGTTAATCATCTCAGTCCAGGGCATTGTTGCAGGAGTTCCTCAGCCCCAACAATCTTCAGCTGTTTCATCAATTGACCTTCCCCTCCTTCATAAGATCAGAAGTGGGGATGCTCGTGAATGAATGCACAATGTTCAGCACCATTCACAACTCATATACTGATGCAGTCTGTGTCCACCTGGAGCATATTCAGGCTTGGGTTGATAAGTGGCGAGTAACATTTGTGCCACATGAATGCTAAACAATGACCATCTCCAACAAGGGAGAATCTAACCATCTCCCCATGACATTCAATAGCATTACCATAACTGAATCCCCTACTATCAACATCCTGAGGGTTGCTATTGACCAGAAACTGAACTGGACCAGACATAAAAATACTGTGGCTAAGGAGGTCAGAGGCTGGGGATTCTGCAGAGAGTAACTCACCTCCTAACTCAAGGCCTGTCCACCATCTACAAGGCACAAGCCAGGAGTCTAATGGAAAACTCTCCAATTGCCTGGATGAGTGCAGTTCCAACAACACTCAAGATGCTTGACACAATCCAGGACAAAGCAGTCCACTTGATTGGCATCCCATACACCACTCCTTATACCACTGACGCACAGTGGCAACAGTGTATACCATCTACAAGATGCACTGCAGCAACTCACCAAGGCCCCTTCGACAGCACCTTCCAAACCCGTGACCTCTACTAAGGTCAAGGGCACCACCTGAAAATTCTCCTCCAAATCACCACCTTGACTTGGAACCAAATCACCGTCCCTGCACTGTCATTCGCAAAATCCTGGAACTCCCTTTGTAACAGCACTATGGGTGCTCCTACAACACAGACTGCAGCAGTTCAAGGCGGCGGCTCATCATCACCTTCTCAACAGCAATTAGGAATAGGCAATAAACGCAGGTCTAGCCAGGAACACCCACACCCCATGGACAAATAAAAAAAGTCACATTCTCATTTTGTCCTCAGGTCTTCTGATATAAAACTCTTCCTTCACGCCCAAAAGAACTAGTTGAATATTTGCATCATGTGGGATTTGCTCCATGACATAGTCTGAGTCTATTCTTTGAGCTAATACATAGTTTTGTGCATTCTCCAAAGTAAATTGGCTCAACACAAGAGTTACTTTATGGTAAGGAGCACAATGACCATACAAATGAAATTTCACAAATATTCAAGCAAATAGTAGTGCATTGCGTGAATGTTTAATTATCCACAATTTCAAACAAATAGCCTGCTTATTCAATTTGCACAACTTTAGCACAGACTGAAATGCACAATATGATGACCCTACTCAGCCTTCTCCTGACACATCCACCAACATAAATATTAGTGCCACATGGTTCACTCTGAGTAGAGTGGACTTAGTAAAATCTGTGGACCCCAGCAACACGACAGCTGGTTGCACACCAATGCTAGCTGCCCATCTAACCTTGCGATTCTAACACTGCTACAACACTGGCATCTGTCCAACAATTATAAAAAAAAATCAATTTTTGCATTTGTAGAGTGCTTTAAAGCATAGAAAAAAATTCCCTCTGTGTTTCTCAGAACATTTAAACAAATTAATGAGTGAAAGAAGGTGTTATTAGATGGATGGCTTTAAGGTGCGTCTTAAAGGAGGGGAGCAAGATTGAACAGCAGAGAAATTTAGGGGGAATTCCATTGCTTACAGCTTAGACAGCTGAAGACACGGTCACCAATGATGGGTTGATGGGAGTTGGGGGTGCAAAGGAGACTAAATTTGGGAGGACTGCAGAATTCTTTTGAGGGATATAGATGGTCACAGAGATTGGGAAGACCCAGGTCATGAAGCAATTTGAACATGAGAATAAAAGTGTTAATGTCAAGTGTTAAGGAGGAGTGTGAGAGAGGAGGACCATGGGACAGGCAGTCAATAGCACCCGGAGGAGAGCAGAGGAACTATAAAAACAGCACAAGAAGCAGCAGAGCAGAGGTAACTGAGGGAGTTTGGTGAGGAGCTGCTCCTTTCCTCAGAAAGAAGAGCGGCAGCCTTGGTAAGTAGGACCTGGTGACCAAAATAGAAAAGTGTAATATTTTTAAACAAGTAGCTATACTTGGACTTCAGTGAGAAGCACCAGGAAGAAGGAAAATTTAGGGCCAATCTAATAAATATAAATAACCCAAAGTAGAATAAAGTTAACGTAAGGGAAGTAGAGTTAAGACATGGCAGGACAGCTCAGTTGAGTGGAATGCGTATCCTGTAATATGTGTGAAGCATGGATGCTACCGGTGTCCTAAATGACCACATGTGCAGGAAGTGCTACCAGCTGCAAAACTTGAGCTCTGGGTTTCAGAGCTTGAGCGATGGCTGGAGTCTCTGTGGCACATCCTCGAGGCCGAGAGCCATGTGAATAGCACATTTAGAGAGATGGTCACACTGCAGATTAAGGGCCTGGAGGCAGAAAGGGAATAGGTGACCAGGCAGTCCAAGAGAAGTAGGCAGGTAGTGCAGGAGTCTCCTGGGGTCCTGCTCAAAAATCAGTTTTCCATTTTGGAAGCTGGTGAGGGCGCTGGTTCTTCAGAGGAGTGCAGTCAGAGCCAAGTTTGTGGCACCACAGGCGTCTCGGCTGTACAGGAGGGGAGGAAGAAAGCAAGACAAATAGCGATAGGGGATTCTTAGAGGAGCATACAGGTGTTGCTGTGGCCATAGACGTGACTCCAGGATGGTACTTTGCCTCCCTGGTGCCAGGGTCAAGGATGTCACAGAGCGGCTGCAGGACATTCTTCTGGGGGAGGGTGAACAGCGAGAGGTTGTGGTCCACATTAGTACCAATGACTTAGGTAGGAAGGTGGATGTGGTCTTTCAATCAGAATTTAGGGAGCCAGATAGAAAATTAGCAAGCAGTACCTCAAATGTAGTAATCTCCAGATTATCCCCAGTGCCCCACGTGCCATTGAGTACAGAAATTGGAGTATAAGGCATATGAATGTGTGGCTGGAAAGATGGTGCAGAAGGGAGGGCTTTAGATTCCTGGGACACTGGGACTGGGTCTGGGGGAGATGGCACCTGTGCAAGCCAGACAGGTGGCACCTGTGCAAGCCAGATGGGTTGCATCTGAATAGAGCTGGGACTTAATTCCTTGTGGGGTGTTTGCTAGTGCTGTTGGAAGGGCTTTATACTAGCTTGGCAGGGGTGTGAGAACCAAGAGAAAATATTAGAGAGGAATATCAGGGTGCACAAAATACTGGGAGGGACAGATAGCACTAGTATAGAGGATAATAAGTTAATAGGTGAAGTCAAGGTGAGGGAGAGAGTAACAAAATCTAAATCAGGATTACTATGCATGTCTGTGAATGCACGGAGTGCAGTAAATAAGATTGGGTAGTTACAGGCACAGATTGCCATGTGGAAATATGATGTTGTTGTGATAAGAGAGACCTGGCTCAAGGAAGGGCAGAACTGGGTGTTAAATATTCCTGGGTACAAGGTGTTCAGAAAAGATAGGAAGGGAGGAGGGTTGGCACTATTGGTTAAGTAGAGCATTACAGTGCTGGAGAAAGAGGATGTCCTGGAGGGTTCAAGTACAGAATCAATTTGGCTAGAGCCAAGGAACAAAAAGGGTGAAATTATATTGCTTGATACAGTCTCTAGACCGCCAACTAGTGTAGAAAAACAAATCGGCAGGGAAATTGCAGATATGCAAGCACTATAAGAGTGGTTATAATGGGGGACTTTAATTACCCGAATGTAGACTGGAACATTGGTAGTGTAAAGAGCGGAGAAGGGCAAAAGTTCCTAGATTGTGTTCAGGAAAATTTTCTACAGCAGTGCGTGTCCAATCCAACAAGAAAAGGTGCACTGTTGGACCTGGTTCTTGGAAATGAGATGGGCCAAGTGGGTCAAGTGTCAGTGGGGGAACATTTAGGAGACAGTGGTCATTGTATTTACGTTTTAAGATGATGATGGAGAAGGACGATAGGCAATCCAGAGTAAAAATAATTAACTGGACAAGAGCCAACTTCGATGGGGCAAGAACAGAGCTGGGCCAGATAGACCGGAACAAAAGGTTGGCAGGAAAAACTGTAGCTGAACATGGGCTACCTTCAAAAGGGAATTGGTTCAGGCACAGTCATATATTTCATCAAAAGGGAAACAATTCCAGAGCTCCCTGGATGAAAAAAGAGATAGAAATTAAGATAAGGAAGAAAAAGTATGCCGATGACGGGTGTCAGCTAGAAAATACAATTGAGAACCAAGAGGAGTGTAGAAGATTCAGGGGGGAGGTGAAAAAGCATATTAGAGAAGAGAAGAGGGATTATGAGAAAAGACTGGCAGCTAACATAAAGGGGAATCCCAAAGTCTTCTATAGGCATTGAAATAGTAAAAAGGTGGTAAGAGGAGGAGTAGGGCCGATTAGGAACCTAAAAGGAATTTACACATGGATGAAGGGGCCATGGCTGAGGTATTAAATGAATACTTTGCAGCCGTCTTTACCAAGGAGGTAGGTGCTACCCAGGCCATGGTGACAGATGAGAAACTTTGTCACTAGAAGAATTCAAAATTGATAAGGAGGAAGTGTTGAATAGACTGTCGGTGTTTAAAGTTGACAAGGCACCAGGGCTTGACAAGACACATCCAAGGATATTGAAGAAAGTGAAAGCAGAAATTGCAGGGGCACTGGCCATAATTTTTCAGTCTGGCCATAATTTTTCAGTCTTCCCTAGACTCAGGGGAGGTGCCAGAGGACTGGAGAATTGCATACATTACACCATTGTTCAAAAAAGGTTGTAAGGATAAGCCCAGCAATTACAAACAGCTTAACTTAAGTGGTGCGCAAGATTCTAGAAACAATTATTCGATAGAATTAGTCAACACATGGAAAAATATGGGTTGATAAGGAAGAGTCAGCATGGATATCTAAAGGGGAAATCATGTTTAACTAACTTGGAGTATTTTGAAGAGGTAACAGAAAAGGTCAATAAGGTTGATGTGGCGTACATGGACTTTCAAAAGGCATTTGATACAGTGCCACACAACAGACTTGAGAGAAAATTTATTGCTCAGGGAATAAAAGGGACAGTAGCAACATGGTTACCAAAATTGGCTGAAAAATAGGAAGCAGAGAGTAATGGTCAATGGATATTTTTCAGACTGGAGGAAGTTAGTGGCGGAGTTCCCCGTGAGTCGGTATTGGGACCCTTGCTTTTCCTGATATATATTAATGATTTAGATCTTGTTCTGCAGGGGACAGTTTCAAAGTTTGCAGATGATACAAAGTTTGGGAGTGTTGTAAACTGCGAGGACTTCAAAAGGACATAGACAAGTTGGTGGAGTGGGCAGATAGGTGGCAGATGAAGTTCAATGTGAAGGTGTGAGGTGATGTATTTTGGAAGGAAGAACATGAACACACAACATAAAATAAGGGGTGAAATTTTGAAGGGGATGCAGGAACAGAAAGACCTGGGTGTATAATGTGCATAGATCATTGAAGTTGGCAGGACAGGTGGAGGGAGCAGTTAATAAAACATCTAGTTTCCTGGGCTTTATTAATAGGGGCATAGAATACAAGATGATTATGCTGAATTTATATAAGACACTCGTTAGACCTCAGCTGGAGTAGTGTGTGCAGTTCTGGGCACCACATTATAGGAAGGATGTGAACACATTGGATAGAGTGCAAAAGAGGTTTACAAGTATGGTTCCAGGGATAAGAAACTTCAGTTACGAAGATGGTCTGGAGAGGTTGGGGCTGTTTGCCTTGGTGAGAAGGCAGCTAAGAAAAGATTTGGTAGAGATGTTCAAAATCATGAGGGGGCTGGACAGAGTAGAGAGGGATAAACTGTTCCCACTCGTAAAAGGATCAAGAACGAGCAGGCACAGATTTGAAGTGATTTGCAAAAGAAGTAAATGTGACATGAGAAAAAACTTTTTCACATAATGAGTCGTTCGGGCCTGGAATGCACTGCCTGGAAGTGTGGTGGAGGCAGGGTCAATCGAGGCATTCAAGAGGACATTAAATGATTATTTGAATAGAAACAATGTGCAAGGATACAGGGAAAAGGCAGAGCAATGGCACTAGGTCATAATGCTCATTTGGAGAGCCGGTGCAGACATGATGGGCCAAATGGCCCCCTTCTATGCCATTAAAACTCTGCTTCTGTGATATGATGTGTAACTGCAAGCCAATGCAGATCAGCAAGCATAAGGGTGATGGGTAAGCTGAACTTGATGCAGGATTGGTTATAGGCAGCAGAGTTTTGGTTGAGTTGAAGTTTATAGGGGGAGCCAAGTAGGAAAGCATGTGAATAGTCAAGTCCGGATGTGTCAAAGTCACAGATGAGGGTTTTGGCAGCATATCTATTGAGGTAGGGACAGGGATAGGTGACGTAATGGAGGTGGAAATAGACAATCTTTGTGATAGAGAGCATACTCAATTTGAAGCCAGCGGCAAATAAAATATCAAGATTGCAAACAGCCTGGTTCAATCTGATAGGAAATAGTTTGTGGTGGAGGTGGAAAACTTTAATTTTGGTGTTCCCAATGTTTAACTGGGAGGATAATGTAGCTCATTCAAGACTGAACATTGGACAAGCAGGCAAAAAACAGAGTGAAGAAAGGGATCAAGAGAAGTGTTGGAGAGCTAGAGCTGGGTTAACAGCAAGCGAATGGAACCTGACTGCATTCCGATGATGTTGTTGATGAGTTGGCATGTAGGTGAGGAAAAGAAAAGCCCAAGGACAGAGGTAATTGTACAGGCGAAGGAAGAAAACTGTTCGTTGGAACTGCTCTAGCTCTGATTGTACAGATAAACGTGGAACCAAGCAAGTGAAGTCCCAATTGCTGGGTAACAGAGCAAAGGTGTTGGAAGAGTGGCATGATTGACTGCGTCTATGTGGAAGACTACTCAGATAAATTCCATTCACAAAAACAATAACTCAAGCCAGCCAATGAATGCACCATCAACATATTTCCAATCATCAGTTGATGAATAGAACTATTAATTATGACAGAAATTTACTTCTGCTGGTTCACTGGTGCTTGGTTAGGATTCTGCCAGAACCATTCAACTCCAGATGCTAAAATTTTGGTCCAGAAATAGATGCAAGAGTAGAATGCAAGGACAACCAATAATAGCTGCTGTCGATATCAAGTGAGAGAAGTATTATGAAATAGTCAGTTGGATGGGTGCAATACAAGGAGCTCAATGCCATCCAGAAAAGCAGTGGGCTTGAATAGTGCCACTGCCACTTGATTCAATATCTCCCCCCCACAACCATTTCATTCTCTAATGTACAAATGCATTTGCATTCCTCCAACTCATCGGGTTACTTTAAAAGTATCTCCCTCCCATACAACCTCTACCATGAGGAGAATGACGGTTTTGGAAAAAAATCATTGCTTCCAAGTTACATACCATCCAGAGTTGGACACATTTTGCTATTCAATCGTCGCTAGGTCAACAGCTTCTAATTTTCTGTTTATTAACACCATTGTGGGAGCAGGACTACAGTGTTTCAAAGAATGCATGAAAGTATTAAGTCATTGCATGAGTGATTTCATAAGAAAAAGAACTGAACTGGGGTAGCAACTCTACAAAAATGAAAGAAAAAGGAGAATCTTACACAAGACTACTTTTTTTTCTCTCCCTGCATTGCATACTCTGAAAACAGAGGCCCATTCATCACAAACTGCTGCAAACAACTACATTTCTATTTACGTACAACAGACCTTCAAACTGGCAGAACTAAAATCCTTCTTGAAACTAGCTCAAAAGCAAACTATTGCCATATTTGCCAAAAAATGTGATTTAATGAATACAAACTCCCATTTGCTAAAATATTGCACTATTGAGTCATTTGGTTTCTGCCTTACAACATTCCACTATGTTTCTCATCTGGTTTACTCAGATTTCTGCAGAAGTAGAAAGATAAAATCTAACAGCAATTTGCATCAGTTCAAGCATATATTTTAAAAATTAAAATTACTCCAAAAAGGGAGCTTCACATTTTTAATTTGAGGACAACAGTGAGAATGCAAAGCTTTACAGTAATGTTTAGTTTTGATTGGTTTAACTGGCATCCTTACATCTGCAAGAGATGATGGGAATGCAGCCTCAGAACTTCAGTTTTACACATATTGAAACAAGATCAATTAGCCACAATTCACAAATTACCTTGAACCATTACTTTGCCCAAACTTCTAAGTATGAGTGGGTGGGAATTTTTTATTCCATCGTAATGTAGGTAGATTTACTCTCATCACAAGAGTGCTTAGTTCACCCAAAGATTGATTACCTAACCCACAAACGAGACACCATGTCAGAAGAATGGCGGGATAGGAGTTTTGAACATTTGAGGCGGAATTGAGACTGAGAATTGATTGAGAATTGATTGATTGAGAATCTTCAAAGATCAAGTTCACCACGCTCTCATTTGTTCATCCTCTACATATAAATAGGAAGTATACCAAATAAACTAAATCAGTTTTTATTATAAAATCCAACATCTTCAAGCAACATGGAGCACAGTCAAACTGTAAATCTCCTTCTAAACTGTTAAATCTATAATCCTTTGTGAAATATTGTAAATGGCTCCACAAGCCTTGGGGAGCGGAAACTGTGACGTTTGGTGGAAAAGGGGTGCCAGGGCAGATAAGGAAGCACGAGTTAATGCTTCTTTTTCAGGGTCCCTGCTAGCCTATCTTTTTTGGCCTGATCTGACAACATCTGGATCTTTCAGAGCATCCCTGCAACTGCCCACTGGGTTTTCAGGGACAAATTAAAGATTACATGATACTTTCAACATGATAGCCAAACTTTAGGTTAAAGGGAGGCACCAATCACACAAAACACCCTCGTCAATGGGGCACTAACTTAATGACATTCACTGCAGCAGTTTTGCTGCCTGGATAGTATCGTGCAATGTTGCCTATAGCAATTCTCAACTACAAATGACTGCATAGTAACCAAATCTGAATGGACTGTTTGTGCAAGTAAAGCTTTTTACCTTGTACATCTAGCTGTTTGGGCCACTTTTCAGGAAAGACTGATAATCTTTCCCTGTAAATAGGACTAGCTGCTTTTGTTTGGAAGACAAATAAATTAACAGGTGGCTACACAACTCATTGGATACCTCAGGAATAGAGTGGAACATTGTCTGATAGTACAAGACTCACTATAGAAATAAGAAAGGCTTGCATTTACACAGCACATTTCACATCCTCAGGACATTCCAAAGCACTTCGCAGTCAATTTGTACAATGCCATGTTCCACAAACAGCAGTGAATTGATGACCAGATCTCTGTTTTTAGCGATTTTGATTGGGGGATAAGTATTGGTCAGGACGCTAGGGAGAACTCCCCTCACCGTCTTTGAATAGGACCATGGGATGAGGGCAGAAGGAGCCTCATTTTAACAACCCATTGAAAGATTACCCTACTCTGTTGTGTCAGTCCCTTGAAACGAGGATGACGTCTGCCAGGCTTCATGAATTTATCTCTTCAGGTGACTCAACAGGTCAAGCCTGAAGTCACAGGTCTTTGGATAGGCAGGACAAGAGTTACCCTGAGGAAGTGGGGGTGGGGATGGGGGAGCAGGTAGGCGGAATCTCTCAAACTAGGGTTCTGCTCTGTCTCCTGCTTTTGCCACTTCCCCAAAGCAGGGTTTATGTGATCAGTTTCTGATTGCGCTGAAACTTGTTGGATGAGGCGCCGTCACATGATATGGTTTGTGGCAAGTTCCTCCCATGCACCTGCTCTAAGTACTAAATGACACCATGTTCCCATCCAGCAAATCAGCTACTCTTATTAAACTGCTACAACAATCTGTTTTAGTGCCTGGAACCTAAATATCCTTGGTAGCTTCTAAACTAATGCTTCCTGAACTTCTCCCCCCCCCACTATGACCCCATTTTAAAGCTTTAAAATTGCTATGGCCCCAGATTGAGAGCTGGGGGTGGGGAGAAAAGGGGAGGCCAAAGAGATATTGCTGTGAGAGTAGTTGGGTTGGGGGGGGGAGGGGGGGGGGGGGGGGGGAGTGGTAAGGATTAAAAGAATGAGCAAGAGGAGTCTTGGAGAATGGGCAACAATGGTTTCTGCACCTATGGTTTTGCAAGATCTGCTGGAGGCAGCAGTCAGGCTTTGGAGTTGATTTTATTAGGCCACATTAGCAGGACCAAGGCAAGAAAATAAATCATGCATGCGCACATCAAGGGGCCTCGCAGCCGATCCCAGGACTGTTCCATCTGAATCTACGTTCTAGTCACCATTGCTACCACGGGGGAGAGGGAGCTCACAGCCTTAATTGCTCCTCCAACGACCCCACTGGGGGTCACAACCCAGAGTTGGCAAACCCCTGTTCTAAGCTAAAACTGCAATTCACCACCCAACCGATTATTGAACTGCATGAGTCCCCCTTTCATTAGATAACTACTCTGCTGGTCTCCGTCTCCTTCCCCTACCAGCTTTAAACCTCATTCCTTTGAATGTACTTATTTTAAAAATTGGGTCAGTTGCACTTGGAAAAATTTTTTTTAAGGGTAGTGGGGGATGGGAAAAAGAGAGAAGAGTGAAAGTAAAAGAACAGTTATTTTCTTTAAAAACATTCAGACTCCCACAGGTGTGTTCAGTGGCTCTCCAGAGCAAGTTTTCCCAGCACAGACTGGGAAGAGAATCTCAAAAACTGACTGATAGATAATTCTCTCTATTCCTGCCCTGCTTATTTATCAACAAGTTCACAGACTTACAATTTCCATGGAAAAAGACAATCTCAGATCCAATCCTGAAAATAACAGTAAAAATCAACAGAATTTGTCATAATTCAGTTACAAACTAATGGTTCCAATTGTAAACATATAGAAATTGGGAACTTGAGCCACAAAATATAACATGAATCACAAGAATTTCATAATACAAATAAAATTTGGTTTATTCAAGCATTGTAAATCAGTGGTGTGTTCAATAACCTCTGGAAAAGCAGGAAGATCAGTTTGATCATTACCGATTAGAAAGTAAAACAATTACTTCACAGACAAACAACCAAATTCAGGTCAAAGACTAGATGTTCTTTTCAGTGGTCGACTGACACTGACGTAGGAACCAAAAATAGAGGTCAAGTCACTTTGTGACTGATGCTGTAGCAGATGATGGACGATTTTTAAAAAATCATCTGTATCAACACGAAGTATGGAACACAACTTGTGCGTTTTTAAAAAATAAATGTCCATCGATTTGCCTCTGATCTGCCAGTGGGTAAGTAGATTATCAAGACTGATTCAGGCCTTATTCTTGTGTTGAAACAAATTAACATTCTGATCTCTTGGTTTCCCACCAATGATTGCGTCAATCACATTAATCCCAGGTATTGCATGTAGAAGAGGTGCTACCTGTTAAAAAGTCATGAGGGAATGCAATGAAGAGTGGTTTTCTGGCATTGAGGGTTCACGTTTCATAATGGGATCACAGCAACTTCTATTTATAGGGGTGAATCAAGAAGAAAACAGTTAGCTGTCCAAAGGTGAAGCTTGCCAAAGGTGAAGCATTCCAAGGAAATAAAAGTAGGAACTAATTTGGCTTAGGATGCATCCATGCCAACAGCATCATCTCCACTCTCCTACTTCATGACCAGTACTCTGTGGCACAAAGCAAGAAATTCTGTGCCGGAAATAGCAGCTGCATGTCTCTTGTTTCTGAGGCAATGAGAACTGTGCACATACGTCATGCTGTAATTTAATACTATCTAACATATTTATTTATCTGGTATCACTTGGCAGAAAGGAAAGGAATTATCAGGCCAAACAGAATTAAATCCCGATAGAGGCTACTACAAACTCAGTAACTACCAAATTACCATGTTTTGCCATGCTCTGTTCAAAGATTGCAGCACACCATAAACAAACTTCCCATGATATCTAGTTATCAGGAATTAAAAAGTTTGCATTCTCAAAGTTATTATCCAATGTTAATTTTCGAAACTCCTGTAGGACGACAAGAAAATTTCACCTCTATTATAGTTTTTGATACAAAAGCAAACATTGATGAAACTGCTGGCCAACTCATCGCTCAGTAGCGACACAGAATGCTGTATATATCAAGAAAGGCTTAATCTGATAACCTGTGGCTAAGGTTGGCAGAGCACCTCCTGGTGATGAGTCACCTTCATCTCAAGCTGCCTCTACCTGGCAATATACTGTAGTCACAAAAATATTCCGCCATTAGTATCATACTAGAGTACTAACACAGCAAACTAAGCTATTACAAAAATATTCAAATCTGAAAGATAAACATTACTCCTGGGATGCCTGCTGATATCTGGTAAAGCCAATGCAGTTATCCACAACTTCTGCTTAAATTTTAAATGTATCAGTATTTGTTTTATTTATTTCACCTATATCACGCTGAAACAAAACTGAAAATGCTATCCAGGGTGAAAATGCTACAGGTCTAATATCAACATGCCTAACAGTAAATCTTTTCATGCACATTAATAGACATTTTCTTAACACGAAACGTAAAAAACAAAGAAGTTTCTCCATCATTTTTTTTTAGATTTGACATTGCATTAGCATTATTTGACAATACTGGAGATGGTTTGCAAAAGCCAGATTATGAGCAAACCTACATCTTTGGCAAAGACAAGAAGTTTGAATACACTGGTGCTACAAAAAAGTCACTGGTATGTTTAAGAACATGTAGCTCAAACATTTGTTAACCATTACCTACAGCAACCTATGTGGTTAAATGTTTTGATAGCACCTGCTGGGAACGATGTGTCACCTTCATCTCAAGCTGCAACTCAGCTTGTGCCAATAATACAACCTTCACTACCTAACCAAAGATAAGTATACAAAGAATGCACAGCTGTAACAAATTATGTATATCTAAATGATATTTATGAAATTGCCTATGAAAATCTGTTTAACCAATAAGTACACTCATTCCAAAACTGCACCACCCCCTCGCCATCACCAATGTCAATGCAGAAGTTAAGCTGCAAACAAATCATACCTATGTAGTGCTTTTAATGTAAAAAAGGTTCCAAGGCACACCCAAGAAATAAGTAAATACGTCTGAGGTAGATCTGGAGCAAGTGAGATTGATTTTATTATAATTCTCTCCCTGGGAATTGTAGAATAGGGCTAAGGCAGCTGAAAAAATCTGCCAATGTTCAGACAAAGGACAAGAATGCAAAAGAAACCAGAGTCAGAAAAACAAAGAATTTATGGGCGGGAAATACAGGGTTGGAGGAGATTGCAGAGATAGAGCGGGGTGAGGCTGCAGTGATATTTAAAGACAAGAATGTAAAATTTGAGTCATTGGGGAGGAGGATCAATGCTGGTCAGTGAAGACAAGGGTGATATGTACATCACGAGTTTGACAAGTTGAGGGTGGAGAATAGAAAATGGAAGACCAGCAACAAAAACATTCAAGTAATTGAGTTTAGAAGTGATAAAGATATGTGTAAAAGATTGAGGCAAGGGGTAGAGGAGAGGGAATCATTGACTGTCAGCTAGCATGGGACCTAAGGGGAAGAGTTGGGTGTCAGTAAATGGGAAAAGGATCAAGAGGAAATTAGATAGCTCTCTGGCAAGATGAGCAGTGCTAGGAGCAGGGAGAAATGGAGAGAAGTTACAAAGTGTGGATTCCACGTTAGAGAAGATGAAAAATGATGAGGTCAGGCGGTGGGGGGGAATCAGGGTGGGAAGAGAAGGAATTGCCTTAGAGTGAGGGGAAGGGGAAATGGCAAATGGAATCCAACTTGTAGGGTGTTGGTTAACATTCAGTAGGCTTTAATAAAGTCTTCATAATCTTAAGTAGGTTAACTGTATGTATTTATTAACTACAAGAACAATGCACATATACAGAGTAAAGGATTCAAGCTAGGACCAACATGCTTGCTTGTGCACACAGCTCTGTCCAACACTGGTCTCCTAGGTGCAGGTCATGTGTTCTCTCACGTAACTATGTGGGCAGAACTGTACTCAATCCCACGTTGACCGTGTATGGGCCAGACCCTTATACTACACCTCCCCCTCCCAAGTCTTTAACCAATTTATTTATTCAAGGTTATCCCATGTATTTACATAGTTATGACGATCCCATCTCCCTGCTTCTGAGATCATAGGTTCAGGCAGTCTGAAGGCCTCATAACCTCCCATATCTTGTTCACACGATGGTCGGAGGAATGGTAGACTCTGTCGTTGCAGGTAAACTCTGTTGACTTGGAGGTTGTTCTGGCATCTGGGTATCTTTTTATCTTCTTTTTCCATTTCTTGGTATTGAACGGCTCTTTGTTGATTCAGCAGTTGTGGTGATGTGGTTTTTGTTCCATCCCGTTTTTTGCGAGGTGGACAAATTTTGCGCTCGTCTCCATGTCGGTTTTTCCTCTTCTTTAGTCGTCTCAATGTCCTATGTGAAAGAAAGTGGCCTGTCCTACTGAGAGGATGTGGATTTTTCAGAAAGCTCACCTTTGCGTTTGGCTGTGTGGTGTACTGTCGGCAATGGACGGTTGCTACTTGGTTCCAACATCGTCTGTGGCACTGGGAGTTGCAGTGTTTGCTCTGTGGTCACAGTGTTACCTCATCAACAGTCACCGGAGCTGGAGGTTGAGGTTCCTATGGTTGTTGGTTGCTCGCTTGTCTATCATCCATTCAAGACATCCTGGTAACCGTCTAGAGTAGTTGGCTGGTCTGACCAATAAGGGCTTTTCAGCACCTGTAACAAAAGTAGGCAAACCTGCTCTGCAGAGAGAGAAGACAGTTCAGAGCTGAAGACCCAGTCAGGATGCCCTTTCTTGTTTGAGCTCTCGGAAACTTGCAGTCCTGCAAAATTTACGACAGTGGATGTCTTGACATTGAGAAGATTCAGGGCTACACAAGCATCTCTGCTCACAAGAGAAAAAGACTGGTTACGGGTGACGTACATCAGCTCGAAGATTTGTTTTTCATCATACCTTAGTGACTCCAGAATCATGCCTATGACTGGAAGTCCTCGGGGCCCATAGAGTGATACGTCTGTTGTTTGAAGCTAGAGGTGTCTCAGCCATGGTTCTTTGTCTGATAGGGCCCTAACACTGGTGCCTGTGTTCAATTTAAAATTTGAGATGGCCATGAACTGAAATGTCTGCATTCCAATATGAAAATCCTGGATCTTTGATCTCGCCCAAGAAGCATGGTTGTGTCCCCTCTTGGTGTGCAGTCTTGACTTTTTTTAAAAAAACATTTTCACGTGATGTGGGCCGCGCTGACTAGGCCAGCGTTTTTATTACCCATACCTAATTGACCTCAAGAAGGTGGTGTTTAGCTGCCTTCTTGAACTGCTGCAGGCCATGTGGTGAATCATGAATCATCTTTGGGTCTTTAGTGCCTTTAGATGTTTTAGCCTTGCACATTTTGCAGAAGTGTCCAATTCTATTACATTGAAAGCACTGGGATGAAATTGCAGGACATTGATCTTGCCTGTGGGGATGTTTTGCTCTGCAGCATGGTTGCTCTACTGGTCAGTTAGGAAATTGCTTCCCTTGGCCTGGAGTGTCCCTGTTTGGATGCTGTTTAACTAACAGGACTTTGGGGTTTCCTTTATACCACAGTTTATTTTTCCCTATTAAAATGAGCCTGAGCTGCACACAGAGTTCAGGCTGCTTAACAATCTGGATAGTTTGAGGGTTAGATCTTCCTTCACTTGCAAGCATTTGGAGCGTTTTCCTGGCAATTTCCACCGGCTTTTCAAGTTTTTTATAAAATTCATTCAGGGGACAAGGGCTTTGCTGGCCGGGCCAGCATTTATTGCCCATCCCTGGTTGCCTTTGAGAAGGTGGTGGTGAGCTGCCTTCTTGAACCACGACAGTCCATGTGGTGCAGGTACACCCACATTGCTGTTAGGAAAAGAGTTCCAGGATTTTGACCCAGCGACAGTGAAGCAATGGTGATATATTTCTAAATCAGGATGGTGAGTGACTTGGAGGGGAACTTCCAGGTGGTGGTGTTCCAATCTGTCTGCTGCCCTTGTCCTTCTAGATGGTAGTGGGTTTGGAAGGTGCTGTTGAAGGAGCCTTGGTGAATTCCTGCAGTGCGTCTTGTAGATGGTACATACTGCTGCTACTGTGCGCCAGTGGTAGAGGGAGTGCATGTTTACAGATGTGGTCCCAAACAAGCGGGCTGCTTCATCCTGGACAGTGTCAAGCTTAAGTGTTGTGGGAGCAGCACTCATCCAGGCAAGTGGGAGGTATTGCATCATGCTCCTGACTTGTGAGTTGTAGATGGTGGACAGGCTTTGGGGACTCAGGAGAGGAGTTACTCATCGCAGGATTCCTAGCCTCTGACCTGCTCTCGTAGCCACAGTATTTATATGGCTAATCCAGTTCAGTTTCTGGTCAATGGTAACCTCCAGGATATTGATAGTGGGTGTTTCAGTGACAGTAATGCCATTGAATGTCATGGGGCAATGGTTAGATTCTCTCTTGTTACAGATGTCATTACCTGGCACTTGTGTGGTGCAAATGTTACTTGCCACTTGTCAGCCCAAGCCTGGATATTGTCCAGGTCTTGATGCACTTAGGCATGGACTGCTTCAGTATCTGAGCATTGTACAATGATCAGCAAACATCCCCACTTCTGACCTTATGATGGAAGTAAGGTCATTAATGAAGCAGCTGAAGATGGTTGGGCCTAGGACACTGCTCTGGGGAACTACTGCAGTGATGTCCTAGAGCTGAGATGACTGACCTCCAACAACCACAACCATCTTCCTTTGTGCTAGGTATGACTCGAACCAGCGGAGAGTTTCCCCCCCGATTCCCATTGACCCAGTTTTGTTAGGGCTCCTTGATGCCACACTTGGTCAAATGCGGCCTTCATGTCAAGGGCAGTCACTCTCACATCATCTTGGGAACTCAGCTCTTTTGTCCATGTTTGAACCAAGACTGTAATGAGGTCAGGAGCTGAGTGGCCCTGGCAGAATCTGAGCTGGGCATCAGTGAGCAGGTTATTGCTAAGCAAGTGTCACTTGATAGCACTGTTGATGACCCCTTCCATTACTTTACTTATGATTGAAAGTAGACTGATGGGGCGGTAATTGGCCAGGTTGGATTTGTCCTGCTTTTTGTGTACAGGGCAATTTTCCACATAGCCAGGTAGATATCAGTGTTGTAGTTGTACTGGAACAGCTTGGCTAGGGGCACAGCAAGTTCTGGAGCACAAGTCTTCAGTACTATTGCCGGAATATTGTCAGGGCCCATAGACTTTGCAATATCCAGTGCCTTCAGCCATTTCTCGATAACACACAGGATAAATCGAATTGGCTGAAGACTGGCACCTGTGATGCTGGGGACCTCCAGAGGAGGTAGAGACGGATCATCCACTTGGCACTTCTGGCTGAAGATTGTCACAAATGCTTCAGCCTTATCTTTTGCACTGATGTGCTGGGCTCATCCATCATTGGGGATGGGGATATTTGTGGAGCCGCCTCCTCCAATGAGTTGTTTAGTTGTCCACCACCATTCACAACTGGATGTGGCAGCATTGCACAGCTTAGATCTGGCGCGTTGGTCATGGAATCGCTTAGCTCTGTCCATCACTTGCTGCTTATGCTGTTTGGCATGCAAGCAGTCCTGCATTATAGGTTCACCAGGTTGACGCCTCATTTTTTGGTATGCCTGGCGCTGCTCCTAGCATGCCACCTGTGCTCTTCTTTGAACCAGGGTTGATCACCTGGCTTGATAGTAATGGTAGAGTAGGGGATGTGCCAGGCCATGAGGTTACAGATTGTGTTCGAGTACAATTCTGCTGTTGCTGCCGATGGCCCACAGCGCCTCATGGATACCCAGTCTTGAGTTGCTAGATCTGTTCGAAATCTACCCCATTTAGCACGGTGGTAGTGCCACACAATACGATGGAGGGTATCCTCAATGTGAATGCGGGGCTTCATCTCCACAACGACTAAGCGATGGTCACTGCTACTGATACTGTCATGGAGAGATGCATCTCTGGCAGCCAGGTTGGTGAGGATGAGGTCAAGTATGTTTTTCAGTCTTGTTGGTTCCCTCACCACCTGCCACAGACCCAGTCTAGCAGCTGTGTCATTTAGAACTTGGCCAGCTCGGTCAGTAGTGGTGCTACTGAGCCACTATTGGTGATGGACATTGAAATACCCACCCAGAGTACATTCTGCACCCTTGCCGCCCTCAGTGCTTCCTCCAAGTGGTGTTCAACATGGAGGAGGACTGACTCCTGAGGGAAGGTGGTACATGGTAACCAGCAGGAGGTTTCCTTGCCCACGTTTGGCCTGATGCCATGAGACTTCATGGGGTCTGGAGCCGATGTTGAGGGCTCACAGGGCAACTCCCTCCCGATGGTATACCACTGTGCCGCCACCTCTGCTGGGCCTGTCCTGCCAGTGGGACAGGACATACTCAGGGATGGTGATAGTGGTGTCTGGGACATTATCTGTAAGATATGATTCCGAGAGGATGACTATGTCAGGCTGTTGCTTGACTAGTCTGTGAGACAGCTCTCCCAATTTTGGCACTAGCCCCCAGATGTTAGCAACGAGGACTTTGCAGAGTCGACAGGGCTGAATTTGCCGTTGTCATTTCCAGTGCCGAGATTGAAGCCGGGTGGTCCGTCCGGTTTCATTCCTTTTTTGTGACTTTGTAGCGGTTTGATACAACTGAGTGGCTTGCCAGGCCACAAATGACTAACAAAACACCCAAAACCTTTTTTTAATGCAACAATTGGGGTTCAGGTTTTTAAAATTTTGTCATGGGATGAGGGCCTCACTGGCAAGGCCAGCATTTGTTGCCATCCCTAATTGCCCTGAACTGAGTGGCTTGCTAGCAGCCATTTCAGGGCATTTAAGAGTCAACCACAGTGTTGTGGGTCTGGAGTCACATGTAGGCCAGAACAGGTAAGGACGACAGATTTCTTTCCCTAAAGGACATTAGTGAACCAGATGGGTTTTAACAACAATCGACAATGGTTTCATGGTCATCATTAGACTTTTACTTCCAGGTATTTTTATTGAATCCAAATCCCACAATCTCGAATCTTCCAATTTTTCTTTAGTCTTGCAGGATTTTAGTTTCTCTCTGCATTTTTTGTAAGATTTTGGGCTTTTCCATTTGATACCGCCATGCTGTAGGGTGTTGGTTACTGTTCAGTAGGTCTTAATGAAGTCTTCATAGTCTTAAGTAGGTTAACTGTATTGATTAACTACAAAAACTGTGTACATATATACAGTAAAGGGTTCAAACTAGGAACTCTCTCCATGCTTGCTTGTCCACACTGCTCTGTCTAATACTAGACTGTCCCCTAGGTGTGGACTGTACTGTATTCAGTCCCACGTTGACCCTTTATGTGCCAGACCCTTATACTACGCAACTTTGATAACAAATATGTGAGCCACTGCTACTTGATATCATGGTGCAGAGTTCAGAAGAAAGGGAATTAGGAGCCAGGTGAAATTCTGGGCGCTAGGGTTGAGTAAAACACAGTGCAGTACTGGCCAAGCTATTCATTAAGTACCACAAAGGTCATGTCCCTCAGAATTGTGGGAGTGACGAGGCAGCCAGATCAGAGGAAGGATAAGGATGGGAGACAGTGTGTGCTGTTGAGAAGGGCAAAGATGGAAAAAGGGTTGTTGAGCAATAGTTCTCAGGATTGAGTTAGATACATGAATTTGCTGGCTATTTAGACATTCTGCATCACAATTTTTAAAAAACATGTTAATATAAATATTTATCCACAGATCAAAATGATAATGCTTCCACTCTGTTTATTGAATTGAAATTTGGGGTTCCAGAAAGGTGCCCTGTAAATGAGAATTTTTAAAAAAACATCCATATCAAGGGGTTGCTTTACTGATAGAAAGTTTGCCTTTTAAAAACATGACAATCAAAATAGTTTTATTAAAAAACAGGCAGGAAGGACTAACTACTCACCAAATTAATCAAGGCGTATCATCATTAATACTTGACTTAAAGTCAAAAAACAATACTGTTAACTTCATCACATTGTACTTACTTCACCAGGTTTAATAAGAAACATAGGGGAAATGTTTAACTTCTCATTGTTTATCGAAAAATCTTAAGTGTATGCAAAAAAATGCATTTATGATTTTGTTATAAACAGCAGAGCGAAATTGCTCCTTCATGATACCTGCTGACTTTGAGAGTTAGAATCAATAGTGTGAAAGAATTACAATAATAATCAAGCTTCAATTCCACCATTAGATACTATTCCAACCAGTTCATTCCCTTTTCCTTCCAATGCTAATCACCATTTAACATAGTATTTTAAACAGATGAGGGGCTGGGGAAGATGGTTCTGATGGGTGTAATAGCAACCTAAAGATGAGAGAAAGAAACAGCATCGGATCAGAGTACAAAAGGATAAAAACAAGAAAAAAGGGGAGTTACAGGAATTGTTAGCTGATAAAAATAAGGGAGTAATAGAAAGTAGAGCAACATTTACAAAGAGCCTTTTTTCCCCAAATTGTTTACTTGCCCTTCCCCAAGTTTTCTTCTTAGAACAATGACTCACATCAGGGCAGTCCCCAAATGTGCTATAACCAAGTGGTTATGGACGTTCAAGCCGTTTTTGTTCTTTGTAAGCTCACGGATACCAGGACCAACCACACCATCAAGATCAACCAAGGCGCAACACCAATTTTAGAAAACTGGCTTTTCTTTTTAAAAATATTTAAAAGCACAAACCAGATGCAAATAAAAATTCAGAGGATGAATATTAGTGAACCAGTTCAAGAAAGTTTTTAGCAAAGTTTAACAAAAGACCATGTATTTAAAAATGATTGCACTTTGTAAATGTTTAGAAATAAGAAACAAGTAATTAACAGGTAATATATAGTTCTTTGAAGGAGTCATGTGCTGTGGATAAGAGGGACCGGTGGATATACTGTACTTAGGTTTCCAGAAGACATTAGATAAAGTGCCACATGAAAGGTTATCGCAGAAAATAAAAGCTCATCATGTAGGGGGTAAAGTATTGGCATGGATAGGAGATTGGCTAGCTAACAAGAAGCAGAGAGTTGGCATAAATGGGTCGTTTTCTGGTTGGGTGGCAGGATGTGACAGGTAGTGTGTGCCAAAGGAATCAGTGCTGGGCCTCAACTTTTTACAATTTATATAAAGGACTTGCATGAAGGGACTCAAGGTATGGTTGCTAAAATTGGTGATGACACAAAGATAGGTAGGAAAGTAAGTTGTGAAGAGGGCGTCAGGAGGCTACAAAGTGGCATAGATAGGTTAAAGTGAGTGGACAAAGATCTGGCAAATGGAGTGTAAAGTGAGCAATGTGAAATTGTTCATTTTGGCAGGAAGAATAATAAAGCTTATTATCCAAATGGAGAGAGATTGCAGAGCTCAGATTCAGAGGGATCTGGGTGTCCTGGTGCATGAATCACGAAAGGTTAGTATGCAGGCACAGCAGGTAATTAGGGAAGCTAATAGAATTTCATCATTTATTGGGAGGGAATTGGATTACAAAAGTATGGAGGTTATGCTTCAGTAGTATAGGGTATTGGTGAGGCCACATCTGGAGTATTGTGTACAGTATTGGTCTCCTTATTTAATGAAAGATATAAATGCGTTAGCAGTTCAGAGAAGGTTTACTAGGCTAATACCAGGAATAGGTGGGATGTCCAATGAGGAAAGACTGGACAGGTTAGGCTTGTATCCACTGGAATTTAGAAGAATAAGAAGTGGCGTAATTGAAACCTTTAAGATCCTGAGGGGTCTTGACAGGGTGGATGTGGAAAGGATGTTTCCACTTGTTGGGGAATCAAGAACTGGGAGTTACTTTTTAAGTATAAGGGGTTGCTCATTTAAGACAGAGATGAGGAGAATTTTTTTTCTCAGAGGGTTGTGAATCTCTGGAACTCTTCCTCAAAAGGTGGTGGAGCAGAGTCTTTGAATATTTTTTAGGCAGAGCTAGATAGATTTTTGATTAACAAGGGGGTGAAAGGTTATCAGGGGTAGGCAGGAATGTGGGGTTGAGGTTACATTCAGATCAACCATGATCTTATTGAATGGTGGAGCAGGCACGAGGGGCCGAGTGGCCTACTCCCGCGCCTAATTCGTATGTTCGTATATTTATATAGGTGTGTAATTTTGAAAACACAGAATCCAGGCTAGGTGGATTATTTAGACTTGTATGAATTCTTGGCAACAAATGACTTTGGGCTGCTAATTACATCAATCCTGCATAGCTTTATTGCCAGCACAACCCCAAAACTATTATCTGAACATTGACTGAATATACACTGATGAAACGCAGCATTAAATATTCCATTAAAATTTGCTTGTAAACTGAGTATAGCACCTGAGTATAAGTTACCACTCGCAAACAAATTCAACAATTTTCTACTTGGGACCCATTTCATGCATCAAACTTTTAACCAACTGTTCAGCCACAGTAGCTGAATAGTTATTTGGTGAATATATCTGCTACAAATGTGCCAAATGGGATCCAACATACACAAAAAAAAGTTACTACTGAAAAAAAACTAGACCTTCTCATAGCTTGAGAAATGATAGCTGTGTTAAAAAATTAATCCTAATTATGTATTCTGTGTCTTCCATAGCCTTAAAATTTCGAAGGCTGGAATAAAATTATGTTATTCATGATCCCTGATTCAACAATTACACCTGCCACGTTTTCCTATTCCATCTATGAATAAATTCTCTCTGCTGGTACCAACACATAATAAGCACATGGTCAAATTCACCTTTTTTTTCTCTCACCAAATTTTTCCTCATAACATTAGGCTTCTCACTGGAATATAGTTCCAAATGCATTTCCTGTACCATACCCAAGTACTCATACAAACATGTGAATTAGGAGAAGAAAGTCATTCGTCACTCGGGCCTGCTCTGCCATTCAATGAGATCATGACTGATCTCATTGTGGCCTCAACTCCACATTCTGCCTACCCTGATAGATTCTTGACTAACAAGGCAGTCAAAAGTTATCTCTGCCTTAAAAATAGTTAATGACTCTGCCTCCACCGCTCTCCAGGGAAGAGGGTTCCAAAGACTCTTAACCCTCAGAGAAAAAGTTCCTCCTCATTTCCGCCTTAAATGGGAGACCCCTTATTTTTAAACTGTGTCCCCTAGTTCTAATCTCTCCCACAAGGGGAAACATCATTTCAGCATCCAAATTATTCACCTATGACTTCACTAAGAAGTAGGGAAGCCATTAGTCTTGCGAAAATTATCCACTTGTGTTAAAGCAGCTTGCTTTAAGTCATTGGCTGTTTTTCATTGCCCATGTTGAAGCCCACCTGACACCTACTGATTTGAGTTTTGGTATGAGATCCAAAGTTTGCAGGGTGCCATCTATGGGGTGGGGGTGATACTCAGTTTGAAAGCTAACTGGGTCCTGGACTACACTTTCCCTGCTAAGTCTTCCTTTTGAGAAGTAGGCTGTCAGTCTGCAAACATTTGGTATCTGCCAACCTGCATAGCCACTAGTTTGAGTTAAACATCATAACGTCAGCCAGTGATGATAGTACCAATAGGGTCCTGAAATTACAAGGGTGCCAATAAGCAACCTGGTTACTTTTGTTGCTATTGCAGAACTTAAGTCTCCTGGTAGCCAAGTACATTATTGTGCTAAATTGTGACAAATTCTGGATATGGTCGTGTGGGTTGTGTGTGAAAAACAAAAATCTTCTGCCGACAGTAGAGGAAAAAGACAGAGCAGATTACAAAAAATATCAAAATCACTCCACCAATTTTCTCCCTTAATATAGTACCCCTGAGTGCAATTCAACAATGGAAAGCAGGCACAAGAGGGGGAGAACCAAGGGAGAGAAAAATGGGCACAAACATTCACAAGTGGAGGGGGAGCCACAAGCATGGGAGACTAGGGAGATAAGCGTGTGAGAAGAGGTGTCAATATTCTCTGCCATGCAGAGAGGGGCGCCAATGAGACAGAGGCAGGGTGGTGACATGCATGAGTTGAAGACTGCAAGTGCCCAACGATGCAAGAGAGAGACACACAAAGACAACACGGGGGGTGCAGCTGTCACGTGTCCCAGGAGAAGAGGGAATTATGCAGGGAAAATGAGAAAGCACAAACAACCAATTGTGTAAAAAAAAAAGTGTCAGTGTGTAAAACCACAGGAGAACAAGTGAGAGTGGGTACATGCACAAGAGAGGTTGAGTAGCACACAAAACTGCAATATAATTTTTCTTTGCAAATTTAACAAGACTCATTGCAGGTATGAATATGCAACTCAAATGGCTATCAATTAAATCAAGCATAGTCTGAGTCACTTAGCATACAGCTCATTGTGCTCCGTCAGTTAACTCAAACTGAGGAATCACCTCCATTTCTCATTACAGGCATCTTTGCGACAGGCACAATATACTTCCCATTAAATCTAACCAATGGGCACTTTAAACTCTGGACTTGCACCCGTTAAAATTTGCATCCATTAGAAAATGCTGATAGAAAAGTCTGTGATAATACTAAAAAAAAATATTTACTGTTGCCAGTGAGTCCGCGCACTAACAGTAGGATGCGGGTATGTGTTCAGTTCCCTAAATGGTGACATTCCAATCTCAGCTAGGCCATCTGTTACAGAGGTTTCTCAACAGGAAGGAAGAGAATAGAAATGTGGTCAACTCAATACTAGCACATACAGGGATATCTCGATAAGGACATGATGCATTCTGTAGCAGGTGGTGGTTCTGTGAAAAACATCTATTGTAACCATGGAAAATATATAAAACATCACAATGAGCATTACTCATTTACTCTTGCATTTAAGTGTCAGTTCTGTATTACAACATACATAATAAAATGACTAGGTTCTTAACCATCAGCCAGCATGCAATTTTGAATCTATTACATGATCTATACACCCGTGGACTAAGGTCCTGAGCCAGGCTCAGTCACAAGATTTAATTGTCGCAAGCTAACTTGCCTGATGGAATAGAATTCATAACCATCACGAAATTGGTAAAGAAATTTACTTGCACTGCAAGAACACTACAGATTGAACACTCAGGCTTTCTAATGATTATTAGAACTATTGCAGCCAAACCGCAACTAATATCCAGTCTACTTGCTTAAATAAACTGCTCTGCCCCTAAGCTCCCATTTGACGACTACATACGCCATCTGTTTACTTTGAGTCGAGTCTGTAATCTGAAATGGCAAGTAAGTTTTTAACAATTACGATTGTTCCTGTTACAAATGTGTAGAAAAGAGAGGTCATGTTCTGCAGCTGAGTATCCTAGGGTATGTGTATCAGAGAAGCAGGACAAGAGGTGGGACTATGCAGGGATGGAACCGTTAGACCCAGGGGTTGTGGGCCAGAAACAGACCTGGAGCAAGGGAGCAGAGGACCTAGGGTAAACTTGCAGATAGGCAAAGAAAAAACATTTGTGACTATGATTACAAGCTGGCTTCAGATGTCATTTTCACCTAGTTTAAAGAACACGTGGGAGGTGCCTGTTAGGGCACAAGACATTGGCAGATTGTTCAGAATCTCTTTTCTACCTGTAGGATTTCTGAAATGCATTCCTTTCAAATTCAAAAGTTAACTCTGCTACATTGTTGAGTCCTGCCACATCAGGCAAGATTGTGGCATACAGCAATTTTCTAGCCAAAGTACAAATTTCATTATTAGATGTTTTCCAGAAGTATATCAATGAATTTGGCCAAATTGTGTGTGAAAGGGAAGGATCTATCTTAAAAACAATGTTAAACTTACTAACATTTTTCCAATTACTTTGAACAGATGAATATTTCATTTTCATACTGTTCAATTTATTGAGACCAGTAGGCATATGTATCAACCTGTACTAAATTTTATGTAGCCAAAGCATTTCTGCTTTAAATAATTTGAGCAGTTTTGTTCCAATTATATTTATCCAAAGATGCTTAGTTGAAGTATTTTCCATTCCATAGTGAGAGTTACAGATAAGGAATTAGGAATAGACATCAATGATGCCTGATAACTCTACATCTTAAGGTTAGCTCCTGAAACGTCAACTGGTCTGTAAAATAGGTATGCATTTGACCTGTGCAGCTAGAGTTGTGTAACATGTTGTTTTCATTCATATTTTAGATACACATTTCCTTGAATATTAATTAATTTTAAATAATAAATTTTGAAACCTCAGTACATTCATTGTAGTCAATACAATAATTAGAAACATATTGATGAATATTTTTTCAATTCCCTAGCACTATGCTGGATCATCAAAGGTCTATCATAAGAAAAAAGTTAAACTAACAAGTAAAATTTTGTTCCAGCAACAAACTTCCAATTTGAGTAATTTATTAACCATGAAAATCATGACTGTCTGATTCAAAAGCAAAATAATCACATCTCAATGATCCAGTGCTGAGTTCTGCAAGATGCAAACATCTGGTTTAAATTGTTAAAGCCTTCAGGTAACTAGTTAACTTTATTACCCACAAAGGTGATCAATGTGCAAATAAATCAAAGGCAAAAAAAATTCAGATCATATCTGTTTTATCTCTGCATTGCTCTAAGCAGTAATAAAATCACTTCAATAAATTTACAAAGTAGAACTGATACCTTTACACTGTGCAGCAACAATAGCATGTCAAAATTTAGCTTCACTGCTGAAAGTACCATTATCTCTTTATAAATAATTCATTGCCATTGTCTTCAGCAGAGAGTCCACTTTCTGAAATGGCAACTCATACATAACTCAACACAAGTGAATCTAAATTTTATGCAGCCTTCCACTTCCTTTGTCTGCCTGCCACCCACTCCTCCCCCCAACCTCCACCCACAAACTGTTGCACTTGTATAAATTGGGTATAACAATAGTTTTGACCATCTTGATCTACTGACAGTATCCAGGTAAAGCACTAACTTATTTAGAAGAGGTTGTTTATCGTAGCAGTGACTCTCCAGTGCTTTCTTAATATTGCCTTATTCTGAACTTCTGATTGGGCTAGAGTATTTTTGGATATCAAATTTATATTAAAATATTTGACTTTCCAAAGTTATGTTGCTTCAACAGCGTTTGTCTCCGGCAACTCTATGCAATGCTGAATTATTTAGAAGGGATCTTATTTTCTTTCTGTCATCTTCAGTAGATCAAAGGAGAACACCTCAATGAAGCATAAACCAAACACAAATATCAAACAATCTCTGGATCATTAAGACAAAAGTGCAATGGTTCAATATTGGTAGAAAGCAAATTCCAATTCTGTGATAAAACAAATGACACATTTCTACCTTGCATTCTTGTTGGTTTTGATTTTAGTTGCCGTTGACTTGGGTTTTTTTTCCTTAGTTTCTTTGGGCTCCTTGGGGTCTTTCTTTTCTTTTGGTTTTTTCTTCTTTTTCTTTTTCTCTTCAGTTGAACCATCCACTGCAGCACTAGAGATCACCAGCTGGTCAATCACCTTGGGAATATTTTGCTCACCACGAGCTTTAGCTTTAGCAATGGCCTCGGCCACAATGCGATTGGCCTTCTCTTGCATGCGCTGTTGGTCCAGTGACTTCTGTCGCTCTTCTCCACTTGCTAACTGAGAATTTTGTCCACTAATCTGCGTCATGTCTGACGGAGTATTTGAAAGAGACTAAAAGGAGGAAAAAAGAAATTAAATTTAAAGGAACTGCATGAACAAAATAATTAAATATTACATTGCCAGCATAACTTTCAATGATTAAAGTAGCAGCCCTAAATCTTTTCATTTTTACAAGACACAAATTTCAGTCTGATTGTTAAGTCCGATTGAAATTAACTACCAAGATAAATGCAACAGGATAGGTAAGACTTCAGTTGTTCTTGGATGTTGCATTTGCTTTTTCAGGAGAATATAAATTGAAGAGTTTTTTTTCAACGTCCTAATTGTAACGAGTACAGAAAAACTGATATTTAGTGACTATTGCTCCCATTACTTCACATGCTTGTCATTAACAAAATATCATCTTTTGCTCCAAACCAGTGCAAAAATATGCAGTACATGTGATTTTGATATAATTTGGTAGCTTGACATTATCAACATGGCCGGCAGAACTGGTCTCACACTGATTGCACTGCAGATCAGCTGTTGTCTAATTATTGCTGGTGTACAGATGACATTTAAAAAAAGAATCAAAGGAGCCATATTTCATTTTTGTGTTCTAAATTTTCTTTTTCCTCAAGGCAATGACACCCCGAACCATGGCTCCAAAAAGTGTCAGCAGTCCATCTGCGCTTCTTACACACACCTTTAGCACAAAAAAATGCTTTAAATGGGCAGACAAGACACAGAACAAGAACAGAAGAACAGCAAGGAGAGGCAACCAAATGCATAGTTACCAAAGGAAGATTTACAGCAAGTTTTTGAAAATAAGGGAAATGCAGTTATGGGACAGCATCTTGAGCAGATGCATTAGAAGTGAAAGGAATGGTCAACAGCACTGAAAGTTGGGAGGAATAATCCCTGTGAATACAGTGGCACAAGAATGTCACTGACCTTGATGAATGCTGCAAGATAGAAACCACACTAGGACAATTCATATAAAGGTACAAAGGTACTACAGGTTCTAGTAACTGGGCTAGCAAACTAGAAGTCACAATTTCAAGTCTCACCTTGGCAAGTTGCAAAAACAAATTCAACAAATCTTAGAATTCGAGAGTTGGCAACAGACCAAGTGACCAGATCATCATAAAAATCCTAACTTGTTCATTAATGTCCTTTAGGCAATGGATTATCACTCTGAACAGTCTTGCCAAGATGTGATTCCAGTCTCACATTATGTGACTGATGTTCCCCTCAGGGCATTTAGCAATGGGTGGGAGAAACTACCTTGCCGGTGTCACCCACATTCCAAGAACAAATGCTGGGAAAGTTAGGGAGGAAATTGGGTGGACCAGAAATGAAAGTAAGAAATGGGAACGTAGTCAAAGGTAATGGAGGGGGCAAGTGTAGTTTTTTTTTTGAAAAGAAAGGTTATGATGACAGGACCTCCCCAGTGGCCAATTTTCAACTCCAAACTGGAACAAGGCAGATCGTTAAGCTCTAGTCTAGTTTATGCAAAGGTACATTTATATAGTAACTTCAAATGTAGCAAAAGATCCCAATATGCTTCAACAGACGAGTTAAAATAAATAGTGAACATAAATGGAGGAATTAAAAATGCAAGGTGAGAACTGGGGAAGTGAGGCAAAGCTCTTTAAGCTCCAGAAAGCAGGGTTCAGAAACTCTGCTAAGAATAGTGGAATGGAGAGTTAGTGAACAGGCCAGAATTAGAGGAAATGTTCTCAGGCCAAAGTATAAGGGGGTTATTGTGGGTGGCATGAGACCATGTGCATGTGGAAAAGGATTTTGAAATAGAGATCTGGACTAGGATCAACTAGAATTGACAACAGGACATGATGTGGCTGAGGTAAATTGGGGTGGGGCTTGGATAGGCAGCCAGAATAGTGTTAAGAGAAATCAAGCCTAGAATTGACCAAAAAAAAAGCATACGTTAGATTTTAGGCTTTGTTGGGAATGACATAGAGGGTAGGAGAGAAATGTTGCAGAGGTGGTAAGGTATCTTGGCAGCAGCCAGTTCAAGCTCAGCTCTGAGTTAAGTTCATCTTAAATTTAAAGTACAAAGATTATCCATGTCATCACTTGTTTACAACTTTTAGGAATGTCACTCACACTTCAGACATTAATAAGCTGTGAACATGCATCCAACAATATGCATACATTGTAAAAATCTTCCCTGCATCAAACAAACAATATAATTTGGCTGCCTATTCACACTAATGTTGCCCCTTGATTATTTCCTAACAATAAAGGGGAAAGAGGGGGAGTGAAGGAGTTCAGAACTGAAACAACTCTTTTCACATACGAGTCTTATTCATAATTTTCCTGATGGGTCCATGCTCATATTTGCGCTTGGGGTCAATCCAACATGTTGATATTCAACGTTTTATTACTACAATTTTAAAAAGGGGAAAATATGCTATTAAAGATTTTTTTTGTCAGATTATGAAATAGATTGCAGAAATGTAAATATTTTTGAAGAAAAAATTATTTTGTAAACAAGAACAGATGGCTAAAGGCCAATCAACTGAACATACTAGATCTAGTCATTACTAATGCTATCATTAGTGAGAGTTCTTCAGTCACTTCCCATAATCAGCCAAATGGTAAATTCTCCTCCAGCACCACCATTTAATTTTCTGTTGTTAATTTCCGCTGCCCAATAGTTAATACAGATAGTTCATGTTTGTAGTACAAGAGGCCATTTCCTTTTCCACAAGCCATTCTGCTTCACGCCAGTTTACCCATCGGCAACTATAGCAGGGAAATCCCTAAATTTTGAAGTAATTTTCTGCCTAGCAGTTGCCAAAGGCTGTATGTGCTCTCAGTGTTATTTGTTATCTTAGTGCACAATGTGACTGGTGTAACAGATCACACTACTGGATAATTTTAAAGTTTATGGTCAAAACAAGCATAGGAAAACACTGGCAATCAGCAGCTTGCAATAGTTGCAGTTCTGAAAACTGCTCCTCCATAAAAAGCATTCCATATCCCTCTAATTTCTAAGCTTCAGAAAGTAACTGAGCTTTGGAGTCTGTTGGACAAGAACAAAATTCAGCAGGAATTGCTTCAAAACACAGACAAGAAATTTATACTAGAATTGCCCCATCCCATCCAGGGTAATAACTCATAAAAATGGAACACTCACTACATGGTCTATGGATTCCATTTACAGAAACAGCTGATAATGGAATTAATAATGCTAAAAAAAATGACATTCTTGCTCTGCATGTCCCTCAATTATAGGAAGAGAAAAATTAAAATTTGCTCTATACTTTTATCATAGCAATGATCTAAATATTCAGCAATTTCCAGACTATGTCCACTTTGTTTTAAATCAAATACCCATGGGAGTCAGATTCAAACCTAATTTCATCCTCTAATCTGCCTATAACAGACATTTGTGATCAGTGTTACAATTTTTTTTTAAAAAGCAGATGTAACTTTAAAGATAAAAGCAAGTTTCATACACTGGTGCAGAACCATTTTTATATCTCCATGAACTGTGTAGCACAGGATTTTTGCCAAATAGAAATCAGGCCTTGCATCAGCATTCGCACTTGAAATCCCAAGGCTATCTGGACCTTAAATCAAAGTCTTTCTGCACAGGTTTCACCAATTTGAAAATTGGAAAAAAAAATCTTGCTCAATTATTCTACAGTAAAATCTTTATGATCCAGCAAGTGCAGGGAATGGGCGGTACTTGTACCATGAACAAATATGCAAGTACTCAGGAAGTAAAGAACAGTGTTCTTTGCACTTCTAGTCTTCAATAGCACATTAAAACATAAATTATAAGTGTTAAATAATACAGTATACAGGTAAAGGGTGCAGATAACTTTGTAATTGCTTCCGGTTGGTAAAGTGATGAGCCGTTTTAGAGGAACATCAGAAATTCTGGTTAACAGAGAATTCCAGTTGGTAGAGTGCTCGAAAACACAAAGTTTACTGTAGTAGGATTTGTACATTTCCAAACAGTAACAGCCTGTGGTGAAAGAGTAAAGAACAACAAATACACCCATTGTTCCAATTCAGGCAACTGTCCAGTATTGCTTATTCGCTCAAAGTCAGCTTCCACTGGCAAGAGTGTAATTCTTATGAACCAAAACATGGCTTTATGCAGTAAATATCTGGGGCGATGAGCCTCATTGTGAACAATGAACCCTTATAGCATATGGGAGGCCACTGTACAATTGGATATCTCCAGCCCAGAGGGAAAACACCTTACATTTTTTGAAAGCAGAATTATATAGCAGGAATAAATCAGATTCAATAGGAATACATTTAACTTTCACTGGTACATAAACAGGTTTGAGTTCCAACATAAAAGGATCCTGAAAAATAATTTTAACTGTTTTTGAAATCATGGGTGCTGAAAGCTCCATTCAGCCCCATCTTGCTACAGTGATTCTAACATGCAATACAAGCAAGTGGACTGAAAAAACAGAAAGGATGAACCCACGGAAGCTTGCTACATTTATTCCTAAATTCAGGAAACTTCTACTTGTAAAACCGTCAAACAAAATCAGAAAGAAGCCACAATGGTTGAATGACACATCAATGAATAATGTCCTACACTTGCAATGCTCAGGAAATGCTAATACTGAACCGCCAGGCTCACCATACAAACACAATGGGCTGGATTTTACATGCCCCCACCAAGCACCAAGTGTGCTTCTGGCAGAAGGGGGGGGGGGCACACAAAAAAGGGTAGGTGCCCACCCCACCACCTTCCCAACCACCCCCATGCTCACCCCGTAACATGAAATCGGCAGCCTGCCTGCCACATTTAAATAAATAATCAAGGGTCAACTGAGCTTGTTATCAAGCCAATTGACCTGGATGATATGCTGCCAATAACATAATACAGTTGGTGTGGTCAGTCGGATGGGAGTAGGCAGGTCATTTATGTTAGAAAGTTTTTAAAAGGGTGGAAAGGAAGTGGGATACTAACTTTGGGGGTTGCCCTTTGTGCAACATGGGGGGCATACCCCCTAAGATAGTACCGGGCCTTCTTTCTGCCTGCCTGCTCTCCAAATCCCACCATCCCCACCGCCAAACTGCTCAAACTCTGCCCGCCCAATACCCTGGACTTATCTTACTCTGGGATCCATTGAGCCTTGTTGTTGGGGCTTTTTGCAGTTCAGGCAGCGCCCACTAATGTGATCTTGGCGCTTCCAGGCAATCGGCAACTCCCAAGAGCAGGATGTCATGAAAGTATAATAATTTTCACAATATTTTTCTGGTTTATTGTAAAGTAGGTTTATGGGGGTAAGTATAGTTGGGTCTGTCTGTGTGATTTAATTACATTTGAAATCAAGTTTTGACTCATCAAAAAAAGCTAGGTGCTTGACATGCTAATGAGTAAACAAGGATGCTGGCTTAGCATGTAAAGTGTGAAGGGAATTTGTATTTTTAGATAGATGAAGGGGGATTTGGATTTCAAAGGGATTTTAGATAGCCAGATAAGCAAGGCTAAGGAGTATGTTTATTTTTCCCAAAGGTTACCGACAATAAATAGTAGCAACAGGAAAGTTTTTATATTGTGAAGAAGATAGTTTCAAAGACATATGAAACAATCAAATTTACATATTAAGAAATGGAGAAACATATATGAAGGAGAATGAGGCTGTGTGTCAGGAGAAGGCATTGTGAGATCCAACAGAAGTGTGTGAAATAGCCTTAATGAAGCCTCCAGTCTTTGTGTATAAGCCCACTGTCTACCAGAAGTGAAGCCGGAGGAGAAAGCTATTTGGAATTCCACTGTCCAGGATAGTGTGTTAATTTGCTGGATCTGTTTAAAATCTAAAATCTACTTTTGGACCGTTGCCTTAAAGGGAGTGTACTGGAAGGCAGGTTAATTAGGGATTTTAGGAGTTATTATAGCAGTAACTTGTAGTTCTACGTATGTGCTTGAAATCTTCTTTTTCATTAATAGTTTTATTTAATTTAAGTTTTTTTAAAGATCTCAAAGTCTTAGTGGACTTATTACTTCTGAATTCAGTGCACGCATCTTGAAATAAATACAAATTCCAAAACCATTGTCATAGCACAACCAAGTTTCCCTCGTGGATTTGATCCGCCTGGCACACATCATCTACTGCGTCATAACACAGGACTTCCTTCCCAGTGAGCAATGGAAGTCCCATTGTCAGGCAATTTAGCCAACCTGCAGCACATTATGGCCGCCAAGCCACCCCACAACCCCTCCCCCCCATAATATAATGCTCAATGTTGTCTCCTCCTAATTGTTTGATCTATTTATCAATCAGGCCTGCTTTCACAGCCTGACTTTTCTTAGCAGTTCATGTTGAAAGATAACGTTCATTATAACACCAGCCAGTGTGGAATGTTAATTTTAAAAACTTATATCTAATTTAAGATGTACATGTCAAAATATGAAATACAATATTGCAATTCAAAACAGGAGAGATCTTATTCCCTCACAATTGTCACCTATCTTGGCTTCCACAAATTTACATCCAAATATTTTGTATGAATTAATGTTTGAACAAAGCAACTCTTAGGTAAATAGTTCTAATGCAAACTGAAGTTTCATTTGCACCTACATGAAAAAAGTTGCAAATGAAAAAGAAAATCAAGTTGCAAGGTTGAGTGCAATTTCCTGTAAACAACTGTTTAGACAATGATCACAGTTTGAAGTGCAGTTAAATCCACTCAAAACAAGAGAGTAGTGTTTTGTGAAGTGAAACAAATATCTTCTTCCTTTCTGTGGTTGATTATGTAGGGCAAAGCAGCATTCAGAGGAAAAAAAAGTGGCAGATTATCCGTATTTTACACAATCGCCCTCGGCTGTCCCTCAATTTGAGGATGACATATGCTCAGAGTCATGGGTTTCTGCCGTGAGTCCCCATGTGACTGAACAGACCAACTCTTGACCCACAGATCTTTGGGCACATGGGGCAGTACGTCCTAAGAGGTAGTGAGATCCGGAGTGTAGGATTTTCTTCTTCTTTCCTTCTCTTGAGTCACAACATCTTAATGTTGAGGCAAAGTGTGATGCAACTTGATGGATGAGTTGTCACCACTTTGAGTTGGTAGCCAGCAACTCCCAGTCATTAATGTCAATGCGGCCATATTTCAAGGGGAGCTTCAGAGTGTCTTTGAAGCATTTCCTTTATCCTCCCAGGGACATTGGCCATTTGAGAGAAAACAGGGCCTGGCAGGGGAGATACTTTTCAGCCATCCGGACAGTGACCAGTCCATCGAATTTGATTTTGTAAGAGTTTTGCCAGAATGCTTTTGGATTTGGTTTTAAGTGGACACTAGTGCTTTCATCGAAGTCCTCTCATTGAAGCATTGCTGATGGAACTTCTCTAGCACTGTTGTGTGTCACTGATACACAACCCAAGTCTCATTACAGTAGTGACAGCAACTGTTCTGTATGCTTGGGCTTTTATTGACTTATAAAAGTCTCTTGTTGTCAAACACTCTGCTGTAGTTTGTAGAAGAATAAGCTGGCGCAGTTGATCCACTGCTGGATCTCCCTGTCAATGTGGCATTTTGAGAGGGGTGGCTGCAGAGGTATGGGGAGTGCTCAGCGTATGCCTGAGTCTCTCCTTCAACATATATGGGAGGTGGAATATTTAACTGATCAAATCCTCCCAAATTCGTAGATGAATGTATGGAGTCTTGATGTGAGCAAAAGCCCACCAGTTTTCAAGACTGCTGTGGAATATTATCTGGGACTGCAGGTTTTGTTGCTGGTCATCCGTTTGATTGGGAGAGCTAGAATAAGCATCAGTGGTGGTTCACTCATGGATTCCACCATAGGGTATTGGGGTATGTACTGGAGAGTATCAGCTGCCACTGTGGATTTACAGTCAAGATGATGTTCAAAATGTTCTTTTCAGCACTGACAGATGGCATTGTCATCCTTAAAACAACATACATCATCTTGTGAGCAAAGGAGATTTTGTCCATTTGATCTTTATCTATAGATAGTCCTAGTGAATTCAAAAAAGCTTTGCATGTCATGATGGTCAGCATATTGTTGGAGAGCTATGGCTCTCTCTTCCCACCACATCATTTGTCTTCTGAATTTGTCTTTTGAGCATCAGCCCTGAGCCTTTGGAATGCCACCTTCTTGACTTGTGACCTTACTGTTCTGCCAGGCAGTGAAGGCTGCTCTTTTTTGTTCAGGGAGGTTACCTATTTCAGCATCGTTATTTTCATTGAATCAGTTCTGGTGACAATGATGCTTGAACCTAATGGTCTGGGAATAGCAGTCTAATACAGCTGACTTCATTTGATACCTATGTTCTAGAATGGAGTTGGATGTGTGAAGATTTTCCAGACTGGTTGTGCACTGGACTTGGAATTCCTCTCTTCAGTTGGGCTGCTTTAGCACCAAGACATTGATCTTCTCTCTTGGACTTTTGGTCCTTATGATGTCTTAGTGTTATGCAGCTATTCATCACCAATTGAGCAAGTCTATGATCTGATCAGCAGGCAGTCTGAAGCATGGATCGAGTGATACAATCATCACTTAGATCTTCGATTCGAACAATGACATAACCCATGGGGTGCCAGTGCTTTGATCTAGGATGTCTCCATGTGTTTTTATATTTGTCCTTCTGATGAAAGAGGGTGATTGTTATAATGAGACCATGCTGAGCAAACTTTGTCAGGATGACTATTTACATTGGCTTTTACCACCCCATTGTCCTAATGGTTCTTCCACTCCTGACATGGGAGTCACGGCCAACCCTGGCATTAACTCCCTCAGAAGGATGATCTTCTCCTCTTTTGGGATGGCAATGAAAATTTTATCAAGGTCAGAATAGAATTTTTCCTGAACATCTTCATCGGAGTCAATGATCAGGGCATAAGCACTGATGATGGTCATATATTGTTTACAGCTGAGCTGCAGGTGAAGTATCATGTGTCTTTCATTTATACAATTGGGGGGGGTTCTGGCAATGCGTCCAAGATCCTATTCCAGGTGACAAAACCATCTCTGTGGACAAAAGGGAAGCTGTCAGGCTTTCCTTTCCAGTAGATGATGTATCCCTCTGCTTGTTCCTACAGCTGCCCCTCTCCAGGAAGGCACATCTCACTAAGGACAGCAATGTCAATTTGGAGTCTTGATAGCTCACATGATAAGATTACAATTCTTCTTTCCAACAGTCAGTCGAGATTATAACTGCAAAATTTTAAGCTTTCTTTCTTTGACTACAAAGATGGTGATCATGCAGCATGTGGTTCCCCAGCCAGGATAAAGTGGGGTGGCCTATTTTTAGGACACCTTTTCTAGGCCCCTCCCCCATTTGGGGTGAGCAGAGGATATCCTGAACAGGACTGCTGAGTCATAGATGCTACTACCCAAAGATGCTTCTATCCCAGCACAGGTGTCCAACAACCTACATGCATCAGTTGCTTGTGCAAAATAATGGATCATTTTTCACAGGCTCTTATGAAAATGAAGGCACTGGCAAATTCAGTTGAGGAAATTCAAGAGACAAGAATTATTCTAGTTTGTGGGAATGATTAAATGTTATATATTCAGGTTTTGGTCAGTCAGTCATTAATCTTCATGTGAAAGCAACCTGAACTGCTCAGCTGTCACTGTATTGCACCAATCAGCTTTCGACAACATGGCTATTATATTAATAAGTTTTATATTTTACACCTACCATCTCTTTTTGGGCTTTCATGTGTTAACAGCTTTTCACAGTGAGGGTGTCACTGCTGGAGAATGGAGCACTGCCAATTTAGGTACCGAACATCAGCAATCACCAGTTAACACTCAGATACAGAGTGAAGCTTACTTTCACACTGTCACTGGCTTGTTTAGAGTATTGGTATCAATTTCAATGGTAGCCTTCTGTCTCATGAGATGATGGTTTGTGCCTTGGTGATCAACTCTTGTGTTAAACATTGTCTCTGGACTCTTCTGGACCAGCTGAGCTCTCTGCTTTGCCTTGCCTCTTCTAATGCCCCTCCAGAAAGTCAACTTCCAGAGATCATGGCTGTTGATGACTGTCTCCCAGTTGTCAGTGTCAATATCCGCCATCTTCATATCTAGCTTTCAGGTGTCCTTGTAGCAGAGGTATGAATGCCCAGCAGCTCATGGCCCACTGGCCAGTTCACCATACGAAAAGGTCTTTGGGTATGCTGCATCATCCATCCAATGAACATGGCTCTTGGTCAGGGTGCTTTTATTCAGCTTGGAAATAGCAGCTTGAACAATGTATGTATTGATTTCAATGTCAAGAGACATTGGTTGTGGAGCCTAGATATGTGAAGTTATCAACAGCCTCCAGCATCGTATTATCAATGCTGACTTTATGGCAATATGGCAACATCTTCCTCATGCTGATGGTCAGACCAAACTCTTTACAGGCGTGAGAATGCCTGTCTGTTTGCCACTGAAAGTATTCCTTGGTGTGAAATGCTAGTGTGACACCATTGACATAGAGCAACTCCCTGAGGACTTGGCACACTTTTGTCTTGGATCTCAGGTGGGCACAGCTGAACAGCTTTCCATCAGTTCCAGTACGTGAGTACACACCTTCTGTAGACGAACTGAAGGCATGTGGCAGCAGCAAAGAGAATATGCCAAAGAGTGTCTTCACCAGAATGCAACCCTGTTTGACCCCGCTGCGATCTCAAAGGGTTCTAATGTTGCCCCATCATAGCCGAACTTACTGAACATGTTATCGTGGAAAGCGGAGATCACATTGAGCAGCTTCAGCGGGCAGCCAATTTTCCCCAGCAGCTTAAATAGGCCATCTCTGCTCACATGGTCGAATGCCTTGTTGAGATCAATGAAGACCATATATAGTGGTCTCCTTTGTTCATGGCATTTCTCTTGCAGCTGCTGGATGGAGATGATCATGTCAAGGTGGATCTTCCAGTTCTGAAACCACACTGGGATTTGGGGTAGATGCGTTCAGCAAAAATCTGTGGTCTGACAAGGGCAACATGGACCAATATTTGTCCCACAATGCTCAGCAGGGAGATGCCTTGATAATTGTTCAATTACGGTGGTCGCCCTTGTTCTTGCACAGGTTCACAATCTTTTGGACATGCATATCCTGAAGCACGGCCCCCTCCCTCCAGCAGAGATAAAGAAGTTTGTGCAGATGCTGCAGGAGTGCAAGTTTCCTGTGCTTGATGAGTTCAGGCAATATAGCATCAACACCTGGAGCTTTGCCAATGGTAAGCAAGTAATAGCTTTGCTAAGCTCCTCCACTGTGGGTTTGATATCCAGCTCTTCCTCAGTGACCATGGTCTCCATAGAGTACAACTAAAGATAGTTCCACCCATCTCTTCAACTGTTTATTGCAGTTGGTGATGACTTCCTGGCTTTGTTCTCAATGGAGCTGTTTTCTTTGCTAATGAACCTGCTGTCTTTCTGGTCCCATGATACATGCCCCTAGCATTCCCTGTGTCGAAGCACAGAATTGATATCAATAATATTAATATTTATATGTTATATACAGTCAAGTTTAAAGTGCAGTGTGATCCTCTTAAAACACTTTTGTATTTGTCTTTTAATTTGGGGTCTGGAAGGTCAGAATCCTCAGTTTCTGGGTGCAAGCACTCTGGAAACCCAAGTACAGGCTGAAGATAACTTAAAGGTTGCCCCCACAACTGACAGAAAAATCACAGGGTTAATCAGTGCTTGAGAGTTTTAATATGGAATATCTTTCTTAACTTTCGAGTTCATTCAATGGCGTAGGACAAATTTCAAAAGCTTCAGTGTAAAATGTGTATTGTACTTCTTTTTAAATTAATGATACTTACAGAAGCTTTCAATGTTAGAGGTCATACCTTACCAGTCAGATTGATCCATAAGCGACATCACCCACAGTTGGTGTTACCTGTATGGGTAAAATGCTTTCTTTTTTGTCTGCTTCACTGTAAAGCACAACTGCCAACCAAGGTCAGTAATTATCTGGGCTTTCCTGAGGCCAACTGCCAGTTTATTGAAAATTCCAAAGCGAACAGAGAAATGAGAGTTGAACATTAATTTTTAAATAAATACACTTAAGGCAAGGGTTGGTTAGCATAAAAAGTGTCATCTACAGGCAATACAGTTCTTATGAGTTCCAATTGGAGCAAGCTCCATATGATAGATTTTAGTAAAATACATGCCTCATGTGGGAAATTTACCATATAACTGAGTTATGTTCCATGGTGTGTGCAATAAGTTGGTGAATATGGCTATTCTGATCTGATATTTCTGTGCTGCTGTTTCTCAAACACTTGCATCCCACCACCCCCCCCACACTTTCATGAGCATGGTTGCCCTTGCAATAAACAGATTTCAACTTTCTTCTCTTCAAACCTGTACTCTTTCAGCTGAATATCTTGGCTACCATGAAGGGCATGATTTGTAACTACCGCAGCTCCTGCTCCCAAATGAGTCTGTCTCTCCCCTCCCCCAAAACCCAATGCTCTCTGCTGTAATGTCTCTTCCCAGCTGATCTCATTTACTTTCCCCTCCCCCTCTCAGTCCTCTTCAAGCCACCCGCTCTGCAAAACCATGAACAAAGCCAGGACTAGGCAATAAGCTGTAAGCACCAAGGGCACAGATTAAACCACTACAAAGCATCCCCATGGCAAATGTCAATAAATGCAAACAAAAATAGCAAGGGTTGACGAGATGGACCTAGAGTGTAGGGTGCTTGGTGCTCTGGGGATTCCTTTGTGCTATAAAGCAAGGTATGTAGGTATATGCTGCTTGCTATTTTCATTTTAAGACATTCTTTCATCCCAATTCCTGCTGGCCTCCTTTTTTGCTTTATTTTTTCCCAGAAAAATTAATTCTTGTCTAATATTGGGCCTTGGACCCATGTGCACTCAAAAAACTAATTACCATATTAGACTGCAAAGCTGCTTCTTGTTGGTCCCTCCTTTCCTTTTAAGAAATTTATTAAGAGCAATGTTTTCTTCCCCCCACCCCCTTCACAAAATATTTCAATCGAGTATCCATTAAAAGTGGTCAGTGGTCTCAGGGTTCCAGATGTACAGTTGGAGTTCACGTAGCTTCCTGTGATCGACTGAAGATCATGGGTCACTGAATGTCAGTTGACAGTCACAAATGGCACTCTGAATAATGAATGATTTATTTTTAGTAGAGCTATCCAATGAAATCTACTACCCTGCCCTTCCCCTTGGCCATACAATTTTCATTTATTTATTCCAAAAAGGAATCAAAAAGGGAAACTGCACAACTGCACACAGTTGAGTGGTAGGTCAGGTGATTGATCAGAATATAAAGAACGGCAGAGAACGACTAAAAGGTTGAAAAAACTCAGGTCTGACAGCATCTCTGGAGAGAAAAGACAGAGTTAAAGTTTTGAGACCGTATGACTCTTCTCTGTCTTTCCACAGATGCTGTCAGGCCTGCTGAATTTTTCCAGAATTTTTTATTTTTGTTTCAGATTTCCAGCATCCGCACTATTTTGCCTTTATATTATAATGACTAAAAGTTTAATCAGGTGAAAAATAAATTAGGGTATGAGAGGAAGCTAGCTACAAATGTCAAATGGATAGCAAGAGTTTCTACAAGTATTTAAACAGGAAAAGAGTAGGTGAGTGAGTGTTGGTCCTCTAGAGTGACAGTGGAAAATATGTAGCAGATAATAAGGAAATAGTAGATAAAATGAACAAATATTTTGCTTCTGTCTTCAGTATAGAAGTGAAGTCCAGTAATAGCTGTAAGTCAGGAGATGGAAAGGAGAGGGGAGCTTGGTGAAATTACAATCACTAGGGGAGCAGAACTGAGCAAACTGATGGAGCTGCAGGCTGACAATTCTCCAGGTCCAGATGGGCTTCATCATAGTGTCTTAAAAGTGGTAGTTAATGAGGTAGTAGACGCACTGTGCTTTCCAAAATTCGCCAGATTCTGGAAAGGCTCCGCCATACGGGAAAGTAGCAAATATAACCCTTCTATTCAAGAAGGGAGGGAGGCAGAAAACAGGAAACTATAGGCTAGTTAGCTTGACATGTATCATGAGGACGGTGTTAGAATCGATCATTAAGGAGGTTATAGCTGGGCACTTGGAGAAACTCATAGAATCACAGTGCAGAAGAGGCCCTTTGGCCCATTGAGTCTGCACCGACATGTGAGAAACACCTGACCTACCTACCTAATCCCATTTACCAGCACTTGGCCCATAGCCTTGAATGTTATGATGTGCCAAGTGCTCATCCAGGTACTTCTTAAAGGCTGAGGCAACCCACCTCCACCACCCTCCCAGGCAGTGCATTCCAGACTGTCACCACCCTCTGGGTAAAAAAGTTTATCCTCACATCCCCCCTAAACCTCCTGCCCCTCACCTTGAACTTGTGGCCCCTCGTGACTGACCCTTCAACTAAGGGGAACAGCTGCTCCCTATCTAACCTGTCCATGCCCCCCATAATCTTCTACACCTCAATCAGGTCGCCCCTCAGTCTTCACTGCTCCAACGAAAACAACCCAAGTCTATCCAACCTCTCTGCATAACTTAAATGTTTCATCCCAGGCAACATCCTGGTGAATCTCCTCTGCACCCCCTCCAGTACAATCACATCCTTCCTATAATGTGGTGACCAGAACTGCACACGGCACTTCAGCTGTGGCCTCACTAAGGTTCTATACAACTCCAACATGACCTCCCTACTTTTGTAATCTATGCTTCGATTGATAAAGGCAAGTGTCCCATATGCCTTTTTCACCACCCCACTAACATGCCCCTCCGCCTTCAGAGATCTATGGATACACACGCCAAGGTCCCTTTGCTCCTCAGAACTTCCCAGTGCCATGCCTTTCATTGAATACTTCCTTGTCAAATTACTCCTTCCAAAGTGTATCACCTCACACTTTTCAGGGTTAAATGCCATCTGCCACTTATCTTCCCATTTGACCATCCCGTCTATATCTTCCCATAGACCAAGACACTCAACCTCACTGTTAACCACCCTTTGTGTCATCTGTAAACTTACTAATCCTACCCCCCACATAGTCATCTATGTCGTTTATATAAATGACAAATAATAGGGGACCAAGCACAGATCCCTGTGGTACGCCACTGGACACTGGCTTCCAGTCACTAAAGCATCCTTCTGTCATCACCCTCTGCCTTCTACAACTAAGCCAATTTTGAATCCACCTTATCAAATTACCCTGAATCCCATGTGCATTTGCCTTCTTTATAAGTCTCCCATGTGGGACCTTGTCAAAAGCTTTGCTGAAATCGATATAAACTACATCAACTGCACTACCCTCATCTACACACCTGGTCACCTCCTCAAAAAATTCAATCAAATTTATTAGGCATGACCTCCCTCTGACAAAGCCATGCTGATCAAATCTTGCCCCTTCAATTGGAGATAGATACTCTCTTTCAGAACTTTCTCCAATAGTTTTCATACCACTAACGTGAGACTCACTGACCTGTAGTTCCCTGGCTTATCTCTACAACACATCTTAAATAGCAGAACCACAGTAGCTGTTCTCCAGTCAATTCGGGGTAATTGGGAAGAGTCAGCATGGTTTTGTGAAAGGGAAATCATATTTAACTAATTTATTAGAGTTCTTTGAAGGAGTAACATGGATAAAGGGGAGCCTGTAGACATACTGTACTTGGATTTCCAGAATGCGTTTGATAAGGTGCCACATCCAAGGTTATTGCAGAAAATAAAAGCTCATGGTGTAGGGGGGTAACATATTAGCAATGGATAGAAGATTGGCTGGCTGGCAGAAAACAGAGTCTGCATAAATGGGTCTTTTTCTGACTGGCAGGTGTGACTAGTGGAATCTCGAAGGGGTCTGTGCTGGGTCCTCAACTTTGTACAGTTTATATCAAGACTTAGGTGAGGGCAGTGAAGGCATGGTAGCTAAATTTGCAGATGACAAAAAGATAGGTAGGAAGAGGACATAAGGTTGCAGACGGATATAGATAGGTTGAGCGAGTGGACAAAAATCTGGCAGATGGAATACAGTGTAGGAAAATGTGAAGTTGTTCACTTTGGCAGGAAGAATAAAGAAAGCAGAGTATGATTTAAACTGAGAACAACTGCAGAATGCATTTTAGTGTATGTGTCACAAAAAGTTAATATGCAGGTAGAGCAAGTAATTAAGGCAGCTAATGGAATGATATCTTTTATTGCGAGAGGAATTGAACATAAAAATAAGGATGCTATGCTTCAGTTCTACAGGGCATTGGTGAGACCACATCTCAACACAATTATTGTGTGTTGTTTTGGTCTCCTTATTTAAGAAAGGATGTAAATCCATTGGAGGTGGTTCAGAGATGGTTTACTAACTGGAATGAGCGGGTTGTTTTATGAGGAAAGGTTAGACAGACTGGGTTTGTTTCCACTGGAGTTTAGAAAAGTGAGGGGTGACTTGATCTAAGAGGGGTGACATAATCTAAGATCTTTGACAAGGTGGACGTGGAAAGGATGTTTCCTCTTGTGGGTGAGTCCAGAACTAGGGGGCACTGTTTCAAAAGTAGGGGCTGTCCTTTTAGGACGGAGATGAGGAGAAATTCTTTTCTCTCAGAGGTTTGTGCAACTTTGGAATTCTGTCTCAGAAGGTGGTGGAGGTGGGGGTCATTGAATATTTTTAAGGCATATGTAGATAGATTCTTGTTAGGCAAGGGAATCAAAGGTTATCAGAGGTAGATGGGAATGTGGAATTTGAAACAAACAGATCAGCCATGATCTTATCGAATGGCGGAGCAAGCTCGAGGGGCTGAATGGCCTACTTCTGCTCCTATTTCGTATGTTCAAATCAGTGACTGTGGAATAAAAAGTATTGTCAAATGAAGCATATAGTATTGTTAATCTTGTTGACTGATCGCAATATGGTCAAGCTTTTAAAAAAGAGGTGACTTGATTGAAATATATCAGATCCTGTCAAGGGGACTTGACAGGGTGGGGTGTGGAAAGCATGTTTCCTCTTGTGGGAGAATCTAGAACTAGGGGTCACTGCTTAAGAATAAGGGGTCACTCATTTAAGACATAGATAAGGAATTTTTTTTTTCTCTGAGGGTTAAAACACTTTGGAATTCTCTTCCTCAAAAGGTGGTTGAGGCAGAATCTTTTGAATATCTTTAAGGCAGGTAGATTCTTGATAAGCAAGGGGGTGAAAGTTTATCAGGGGTAGGCAGGAATGTGGAGTTGAGGTTAAAATTAGATCAGCCATGATCGCATTGAATAGCAGGGTAGGCTCAAGGGGCCCAGTGGCGTACTCCTGCTCCTAATTCGAATGTTCGTATGAAATCAAAAATGTCTCAAAGTACGATTATGAATGACTGAAGCAATGAGGTCCACAAAACTAAAGTAAAAGTGGTAGTATGGGGTGGAGTGAATCGTAGTAGTAAAAGGAGCCTCATGCACAAGCAAAAACAAATTATAGCACCTTAAACATAACGCAACATCCCAACGCGCTACATGGGAGCATTAAAAAGCAAAGTATGACACTGAACCACACACTGAGATTAGGTCAGATGACCAGAAGCTTAGTCAAAGGGGTAGATTTTAAGAAGTGTCTTAAAGGAGGAAAGTGAAGTAGAGGGGTGAAAATGTGTGGGGAGGGAATTTGAGCTTGGACCCTAGGTAATTGAAGACACAGCTACCAACATTGCAGCAATTATGATTGGGAATGCACAAGAGACCAAAATTAGTGGAGCACTGATATCATGGAGAGTTATGGAGTTGGATGCGATTACAGAGATAGGGAGCGCAAGGCCATGGAGGGATGTGAAAACAAGGATGAATTTTGAAATCTTGACGCTGCTTGACTGGGAGCCAATGTAAGGGAACGGGGCTTGCTGCGTTAAGACATAGGCAGCAGGATGACCTCAAATTTATGGAGGGTAGGATGTGGGAGACCAGCCAAGAGTGCATTGTAGTAGTTGAGTCTAGGGGTAACAAAGACATGGATAAGGGATTCAGCAGATGAGCTGAGACAGGGGCAAAGTCGAGTGATGTTACGGAGGAGTAAATAGGCAGGCTTAGAGATGGCACAAATATGAGCTCAGAAGCTCATCTCAGGATCAAATGTGACTCCAAGGTTGCAAACAGACTGGCTCAATGTCAGACAGTTGCCAGGGAGACGGGTGGAGTAGGTAACTAGGGAGTTTGGAAGGGGGACCGAAAAGAATGGCTTCAGTCTTCCCAATATTTAATTAGAGGAGAATAAAAATATTTTTAGTTTTGATTTAAATTTAAAAGATGAACATATTGCAATCAGTCATCTAGATTAAAAATACTATATCCAGTGCTGGATGTCAGGTAAACAGTCTGATAATTTAGCAACAGTGGAGCAGTTGAGTGACATGGTGAAACAAAAGATGAAAAGCAATTGGTTTCTGACCAGCAAAAAATCCAATAACCAGAAATAGGGCAGCAGTTTATACTGAGTTAACAAATGTAAACAAATGGAAGTCCCAAAGTCACATAAACAAGTTAACTAAAAATGCAGCCAGTTGCCAAGTAGCAGTCACTTCCTCCATGCTCACCAAGTACGTTTCCCTCTTCATAACGTGCAAGTTTTCAGACCACACTTCCCATTGCTGAGCAACTTTTCAGCCCCAACCCCATCAGTTGAGCAACCTTGTAGCCCCTTTCTTCCCACACTGAGCAGCAACTGTTAACTCCTGCCGGAGACAAGGTCATGGATTCAATTATTCACCACTGGCTCCATCTCCCATTCATTCACCACTAGCTCTAACTCCCTTCCAACTCACCTATTGGTGGTCAATCTCTCTCTGTCCACCACATCCCCATCCTATAAACTGACTGTAATTCCCCTTTAGAGACAACCCCTATATTGTTTTAATTCCCCATAACAGTAATGTGCTTAACTGCATTTCTTATCCACAGCACAATCTTCACGTTGGCTGTATTTCTCCTCCACTGCCAAAGACAGCAACCTGTTTTAACTGCTTTGCCACTCTACTCCCATTGATCTGAATTCCCCTTCCCACCTCAGCACTCTCGTCCTTTCTCCTCTCTATCCTTGTCTGCCCAATCCTCTTGCCACTCTTGAATTCTGTTTGACGTGAAAATTGCAAATTGATCTCGGCTGTATTACTGACAGCCCACAGGGCACCTTACATAGGTCTCATCTATTTTCCCCCTTCGCCAAATAATCAATTGATAATAATCAATGATACCATCAGAACTATTAAAACAAGCATGGATTCCTAGCAACCAGAATGAGCAATTGCTGTTAAATGGCATGAGAAAAAAAACTAAAAAGCATTTTTTAAATAAAAGAACTTGCAGAAAGGGCTGAAAGTCCATCCCTCATGAAGAAACAAGCGTTGAAATGGAAGCCTCATGCAGTTTGCCCACTAACTGATTCTCATACATTTAATATTAATTCTTTCCTGAGCAAGGAGTCAGCTGTGGCTTAGTTGGTAGAGCTCTTGCCAGAGTCAGGGTGTTGTGGGCTCAACTCCCATTCCAAAGACTTGAGCACATAATCCAGGTTAACACTTCAGTGCAGCACTGCAGGAGTGCTGCACAAGCAGCATGTATGATCTTTTAGATGAGTGTTAAACCAAGACCCTATCTGCCCATGGCCATGCTTCAAAGAGACTTGGGGGACTTCTCTCCATCGTCCTGACTGATCCCTCAACTAATGTGACTAAAAATAAATTGATCCATATCTCACTGCTTGGCTCATTAAAACAGTGAGAATACAACAGTATTCAATTGGCTGTAAAGCACTTTGGGACTATGAGCTATATGAATGCAAGTTGTTGAAAACATCCAACCCCTCATGTAAGTTAGTCACTTTCAACAACTGTCCCCATTGAGCAAAGTTAAAAATTCTTGCATCCTGCTACCCAAAGTTAGCACCATTGTAATACCAACAAACTCGCCTTTTAGTCATTTTGTCTTACTGATGAAACACCTCCAGAATTGTTGTCTCAATGCTACCCAATTACATAGATGCCAAATAAATGCAAGTAATATTTTATCCATCCTCACCAAAAATTGCCATTCAGCTCATTTCAGTCCCCATTCAGCACATCTTGGCCCCCATTGCTATAATCAGCTGAACCCCAAACCTGTTCAAATTAGCTCTCTCTTTGAATGGCACGTGAACAAAGAAAACAAACATCTAGTGAAGGAAGCTTTGTAACCTCAGATGCTAAAACATACCCCTGCCCCCCCTGAAAATTTCCCTCTCTTTCTGAAATAAAAATGGCATTTGCTGCTTTAACACCTGTCAAGAGAGATGGGCAGCTGGAACATTCTTGTAGCACTTGTGCATTTAAGTGCCATGGCCAGCAAAAATATTCCCCCAGCCTAGAGACACAACCTCTTCTCGCCACCATCTTCCTCCAGCTGAAACGTATCTGCCTATCTTCCCACTAGTGTGTACACTCATTAATCATGGCCTCCGCTTCACATTGAGTAAGTTGCAGCCATATCTTCCTAACCCCCAACATTCCCCACCATAAGTGATTATCAATACTCCATCCGCTACATGCTGAGCAGCAGTCTCAGTCAACCCACCATGGGCCATAATACACACAAATGAATATTTATGCATACAATAATGGCCACTCATTTATTATGCCCACAGAATAATAGAGGGTCATGAAATCCAATCTCAAACACCATGTTTCCTCTTCTAGAGGAAGACTAAAAGCTAGAGGGCATAGTTAAATAAGGTCTCCCTTTTAAGACAGAGATGAGGGGGAACTTTTTCTCCCGAAGGGTTATTGGTGTGTGGAATTTTCTTCTTCAAAGTGGTTGAGGCTGGGTCTCTGAATTTATTTAAGGCACTTTGGGACATTCTGAATATCACAATGCTGCTGATAGCAAGAGGGTGAAAGGTTATCAGGGGTAGGGGGGAATGTGGAGTTGAAGTTACATTCAGATCAGCCATGATCTTATTGAATGGCAGAGCAGGTTTGAGGGGCTGAGTGGCCTAATTTGGATGTTCGCAGGGGAGTCAAGGGTTATGGGAGGCAGACAGGAAAGTGGAGCTGAGACCTCAACCAGATCAGCCATGTTCTTATTGAATGGTAGAGCAGGTTTGAAGGGCCAAATGGTCTACTCTTGCTCCTATGTACCAGCAAAAATCTCATTATACTTCAATGATAGAATGCAACTTATTCTGTCACTTTAAATCAGTGGCCCCAAAATTATCTCCTACATCAGGGGTTCTCAACCAGAGGTCCAAAGGAAAGTTCCAAAGCATCCAAAAATGCATAGCCAAAAATAACACTTCTTTGTACTAATGCAATATGACTGCATCCATTCTCAAATTGGCACCTCCCCACAGTGCACATGCAGTATAGTGAGGTCACTGGAAATTGGACAGCAATTGGATGCTATCAGCAGTAGCATGATGTTTACAAAAAAGTCATCATAAAGCAGCACACAGACGTCAAGAGCACCTACAGACAACAACAGTGCATAAGGACAGTCCTAGCAGTGTAGATAGTCTCCCACCACCCCTAGATACGGTTTCTGTCACAGCCTCTAACTTTTCAGGTCTAGACTCCAGCCATGCTGGGTCACTATTTAGTCACCTGCAGGCAACCACTCCAATAACCCAAGGAGGTTGGGCCTGGCTATATATCATACAGCACCTCCATAAAGCTGGGAATTAATGTGGTGCAAGTTCACAACATGACTCATCAAAGTGCCCTGTGCATAGAGAAGTAAAAAGCAACAATAGTAATGGAAAAACAGTAGTACAAAAAAACAAGGAAGCCAACATCTACTGGAAGAGCAGTCAACATTTCTTCAGAAGGGGTTGGGTTCACCAACCTTTGCTCACCCATGTAGGGGTCTGATATGTTAGTCCATTTGAAGTTGGGGTATCACACTACTTGAGGGTTGTAACATTTTTTTAACATATTGTCTTTTTGGGATGTGCACAAGGCTGACACTTATGTCCATCCCTATTTGGTGCGTGTTTATTCCGTGCTTAAAGTGCAGAAATTAACATGTTGTCAGGTTACATAGTATATTCTGTCCTCACCCAAAGTGTAATAAAGCTACTTCTGTGGGAGCAAAATTAATTATAAAGAACAGGAAAAATTGTTGTAAATGCACACAACAAACCCCAGATACAGATACATTTTTAAGCTGACCATCAACTTCAAAACAACAAACCACAGAGTGATGGTGACAGAACTTTCTTCAATACGTACGGTTCTAAGGGCTGAGGGACACCAAAGAGGTGGGGGAGAGAGTAGAAAACAAAAGGGGTTATTAATCCTGCATAAACTTTGGTTTCATTTTTACTGCAAGTGTAGAAATATCTCAACTGCAGTGTGGAGTTTGTGGATAAGTACTATCCAATGAATCTTTGAAACCCCCTCTAGAATTATAGAACAGCTAAAGCACAGGAGGCCATTCAGTCTGATGAACCTCTATCAGCCATGCATGAGCAATTTAACTAGCCCTACTTCTCTGCAAATCTTTCTCTACAAGAGAAAAGCAATTGCTTTTTAAAGGCCATGACTGAATCTGCCTCCATCATCTTTTCAGACAGTGCATTCTAGATTCTAACCCCTTGTGTAAAAAGATTTTCCTCATGCCACCATTAGATGTATTGTCATTTGCTAAAAATCTGCTTGGTCTGATTCTTGACCCTTCTGCCACCAGGAATAATTCCTCATGAGCGACTCCATCTAGACCCCTCACAATTCTGAATACCTCTATCAAACCTGTTCTGCTCTCAACCTTCCCTTCTCTAAGGGAAAAAACCCAGCTTCTCCATTATACCTTCATAACTGAAGTCCCTCATTCCAGGAACCATTCTCGTAAATCATTTCAGCACTTTCTCTAAAACTTTCACATTCTTCCTTAAAGTGTGGTGCCCAAAGCTGATACAATACTCCAGTGGAGACCAAACCAGTGTTTTATAAAGGCTAATTGTAACTTGCTTGCTTTTGTACTCTATGCCTTAATTTTACCCATCCCTAATTACCCTCAAGAAGGTGGTGGCGCGTCACCTTTTTGAACTGCTGCAGTCCATGTGCATCCAGAGTGCTGTTAGAGTTCCAAGATTCTTACCCAGTGACAGGGAAGGAAAGGTAATATAGTTCTAAGTCAGGATGGTGTGCAGCTTGGAAGGGAACTTACAGGTGATATTCCCATGCATCTGATGCCCTTGTCCTTCTAGGCGATTGAGGACATGGGTTTGGAAGGTGCTGCTTGGTGAGTTGCTGCAGTGCATCTTGCAGATGGTACACATTGCTGCCACTGTGCACTGCTGGTGGAGGGAGAGAATCTCTAAGGTGGTGAATGGGGTGCCAATTAAGCAGGCTGCTTTTGCCCTAGATGGTGTCGAGCTTCTCGAGTGCTGTTGGAGTTGCATTCATCCAGGCAAGTGGTGAGTTTAGTCTCGACTTATGCCGTGGAGGTGCTGGGCAGGCTTTGGGGAACCAGGAGGTGAGTTACTCACTGCAGAATTCTCAGCCTCTGCCCTCCTTTTGTAGCCATAGTATATATATGGCTTGTCCAGATAAGTTTTTGGCAACCCCAAGATGTTGATAATGGGGGATTCAGCGATGGTAATGCCATTGAATGTTAAGAGGGGATGGTTAGATTCTCTCTTGTTGGAGATGGTCATTGCCTGGCACTAGTGTGGCGCAAGCCTGAATGTTGTCCAGGTCTTGCTGCATATGGACACAGACTGCTTCACTACCTGAGGAGTTGCGAATGGTGAACATTGTGCAATCATCTGCGAACATCCCTGCTTCTTAACTTACGACAGAGGGAAGGTCATTGATGAAGCAGCTGGAGATGGCTGCGCCTAGGACACTATCCTGAGGAACTCCTGCAGCAATGTCCCTGAGCTGAGACGATTGCCAGAAAAGCCAGGATCCTGCATGTTTTTAACACTTAGAGACATTTAATTATCAGGCATGAAATATATAAATATCTTTTAGCAATATCTTTTTTTTTTTAACAATTGTAAAGCCGATTTTTATAGAGAAAAAGTATTTTATGTGGCCCATGAAATTTTGAAATATAGTGGGGGGGTGATCTAAGAAGCAGAAGGGTCAGGAAGTCCCTGCCCTACATGATCAGTATATTCCTATTTTTATAAACAGTGTATCCTTCAAACTTATGAACAACACTATCAGAAACTTAACAATCCTAAGCACATGCATAGAAATAAAGGCAAGCAATACATCTCCCTTAAGATTTAGGATTATGCGACAATTCAGTAGAATATACTTCCTTTTGAGCCACTTTCAATTTGTCAAGATAGTTCATACACCACAAATAATGAACTAGAGAAATCAGTATGTTGCAAATGTTTTTCTAACTGGCTTGGTCATGATTTTTGACAACTCAAGTGATTTAAATATGCAATACAATTCATAAACTTTACCCATTTAAGAATTTTTAGTTTTTAAAAAATTTTGAAAACAACTTTACTAATGCACTGACCATCTCCCATCATGAGGGTCAGATCTCTTGAAAGCCTGTAGTATCAAATACTGGCTATGGATCAGTGAAACAAAGCCAGTCCCCCACAATGTAGAACCTTAACACTGTGTCGAAATAAAGGGCATAGCAATTGTCAAGCTTAGATCTCTTCAGTTGCAATTTGTTCATACATTTATGGTGATTACACCTCTACAATCTATTTTGTTGGCATTTGGGATGTTTTGGCTATCATCAAGCATTCTTACCACATGGGTGTACCTAGAACATACAAGGTTAAAACTAGATCAAACTTTCAGATTACAAATAATCTTCAAAAGCGGAACTGTTTACAGGAAAAACTATGGTGCAGAATAAAACTGTAGGGAACACTGGGTGATCCTTGAAGCAATGTTAAGTACCTGTTTGCTGTAATAGACAGTATGCACTGGGATAATAAAAACTCTCAGAAATAAAGTTAAGCTTTCAAGTTACTTATCTGAAAAGATACAAGTCAGATTAGAAATATTTGCTTTTATTGTAGGCTGTTCAAATATTGTAATGTAATCTTTCTAAACTCCAGTATTTGCGAAGCAGTTTTATAAGGAATTTTCTCTCAAGAGACTAACTCTCCAGTTCAAGTACCAGTGATCCTCTAGCACCTTATTGAATAGATATTCTTAATTTTAGCCAAGGCAAGAGGCTTCTGCTAGCAAACCACCATCTTAGCTTAACAAAAAAAGGAGTGCGTTCATGTGCGTGAGGGAGAATGAGCGTGAGCAAGAGAAAGAAGGAGAACAGATCACATTAGGAAGTATGCCATAGCAGAAAAGTAGAACATGGTTTTTATCCTAGTCTGGCCCTTACAGTGTCGCTGTGACTGAAGTCAGCTAACACAGCTAAAGGGTCAAATCTAGTTTGTACAACTTGATGCGCTTAACTGCAGCACATTCTATCTACAGGAGGCTATTTCAACAACACATGATCCCCACCACCCAGAAGGATAAAGGCAGCAGACACAAGGAAACACCATCATTCCCAAGTTTCCTTCCAAGTCACATACCATCCTGACTTGTACATGTATCGGCCATTCTTTCATCAATGATGAGTCAAAATCCTGGAACTCACTACTTAGAAGCACTGTGGGAGTATCTTTACCATTTGGACTGCAGCTGTTCAAGGAGGAGGCTTGCAACACTTCTCAAGGACAACTATGGATAAGCAACTACTAGATGAGCAGCCTGGCTAGAGACACCCTTTTCCAAGAATGAATAAAAGCAAAACTATAATAGTTAATGAATAAACCTACAGGGAACCCTAGTAGAAAATTAAATAAGACACTGCAATTTGAACATAAAAGGACCAATTAACAAGGTGACAAACTTTTCCTAATAGTACCTAGTAGTATAAAATCCAAATACACCACATCCACTGGTTCTCCCTTATCTATTCTGCTAGTTATGCCCTCTAAAAACTCCAGTAGATTTGTCAAACATGATTTCCCTTACATAAATCCATGTTGACTTTGTCTAATCCCGTTGATATTTTCTAAGTGTCCTGTTATCACATCCTTTATAACAAACAAGCATTTTCCCTACTACTGAGGTTAGGCTAACCGGTCTGTAATTCCCGGTTTTCTCCCTTTTTTAAATAGTGATGTTACATTTGCCACCCTCCAATCTGCCAGGACTGTTCCAGAACCTACAGAATTTTGGAAGATGACAACCAACGCATCAACTATTTCTATAGCCACCTCCTTTAGTAGCCTGGGATGTAGATCATCAGGACCTGGGGATTTATCGGCTTTCAGTTCCATTAATTTCTCCAACACCATTGTTTTAGTAATACTAATTTCCTTCAATTCCCCCTTCTCACTAGATGCCTGGTTCCCTAGTATTTCTGGGAAGTTATTTGTGTCTTCATCTGTGAAGACAGAGCTAAAGTAGTTGTTTAATTGCTCTGCCATTTCCTTGTTCTCTCTTATAAATTCCCCCACTTCAGATTGTAAGGGGCCTACATTTGTATTAACTAATCCTTTTTTTTTACATACTTATAGAAGCTTTTACAGTCCTCTTTTATGTTCCTTGCAAGTTTACTCTCATACTCTATTTTTCCCCTCTTAATCTTTTGGTCCTCCTTTGCTGAATTCTAAACTGCTCCCAATCTTCAGGCTTGCTCCTTTTTCGAGCAATTTTATATGACTCCTCTTTGGATCTGATGCTATCCTTAATTTCTTTTGTTAAGCCATGGTTGGGCCGCTTTTCCTGTTGTGTTTTTGTGCCAGAAAGGAACATATAACTGTTGCAATACATATATTCATTCCTTAAATATTAGCCATTGCCTATCCACCGTCATGCATTTTAATGAAGTTCCCCAATCTATCTTAGCCAACTCACACCTCATACCTTCATAGTGTCCTCTGTTTAGATTTAGGACCCCAGTTTTGGATTGGGCTACTTCATTTTCCATCTTTTATTTCCTATCACTGCAACTAGGGTGTATTATTCTTTATCTTCTCTGCCAACTTCACTGTGGTAAAACACACCATTCTGCTCTGAATCCTGGTCCTGTTTCATAAGACTGCCTTTGCACAGTTCCACACTTACCTATAGACAGAGCATCTCTAGAAATAGCTTCCCTTTCCATCCCTGCGTCATCTCCGGAATTCAAAGATTCATCCTTAGGCTCATCCCCTTCAGCTACATGCTGCCTTTACTGATATCATCTGTAGATGACATTCAGTTATTTCCCCACCATTTCTCATCTCCACAGCCTATGTACTATCAGACTGCTTGTCTGGCATCCATTCTTAGATGAGTCTTATCTTCTGTCATCTCAACATTGGGAAGACTAAAACTTTACCTCTGCTCACCACAAGAAGCTCCATACACTCATACTGAATATCTGTCTGCTTCCATCATTGGATACACCACACTGCCAGCAATCTTAGCACCCTGTTTAATTTTTAAAAAATTCATTCATGAGATGTGAGCTTCGATGGCTGGGCCAGCATTTATTGCCCATCCCTAGTTGCCCTTGAGAATGCGGTGGTGAACTGCCTTCTTGAACCGCTGCAGTCCATGTGGTGTAGGTACATCCACAGGGCTGTTAGGAAGGGAGTTCCAGGATGTTGACCCAGCAACAGTAAAGGAATGGCAATATATTTCCAAGTCAGGATGGTGAGTGACTTGGAGCAGAACTTACAGATGGTGGTGTTCCCATCTATCTGTTGCCCTTGTCCTTCTAGATGGTAGTGGTCGTGGGTTTGGAAGGTGCTGTCAAAGGAACTTCGATGAATTCCTGCAGTGCATCTTGCAGATGGTACGCGCTGCTGCTACTGTGCATCGGTGGTGGAGGGAGTGAATGTTTGTGGATGTGGTGCCAATCAAGCGGGCTGCTTAGTCCTGGATGGTGTCAAGCTTCTTGGGTGTTTTGGGAGCTGCACTACTCCAGGAAAGTGGGGAGTATTCCATCACACTCCCGACTTGGACTTGTAGATAGTGAACAGGCTTTGGGGGGGGTCAGGTGGTGTGCTATTCTTTGCACGATTCCTAGCCTCTGACCTTCTCTTGTAATCACTGTATTTATATGGCTAATCCAGTTCAGTTTCTGGTCAATGGTAACCCCCAGGGTGTTGGTAGTGGGAGATTCAGTGATGGTAATGCCATTGAACTTCAAAGGGCAATGGGTTGGATTCTTTCTTGTTAGAGATGGTCATTGCCTGACACCTGTGTGGCGTGAATGTTACTTGCCACTTGTCAACCCAAGCCTGGATATTGTCCAGATCTTGCTGCATTTGGACATGGACTGCTTCAGTACCTGAGGAGTTGCGAATGGTCCTGAACATTGTGCAATCATCAGCGAACATCCCCACTTCTGACGTTATGATGGAAGTAAGGTCATTGATGAAGCAGCTGAAGATGGTTGGACCTAGGACACTACCCTGAGAAACTCCTGCAGTGATGTCCTGCAGCTGAGATGACTGACCTCCAACAACCCCCACAATCACCTTCCTTTATGCTAGATATGACATCAACCAGTGGAGAGTTTTCCCCCCGATTCTGATTGACTCCAGTTTTGTTAGGGTTCCTTAATGTCAAGGGCAGTCACTCTCACCTCACCTCAAGACTTCAGCTCTTTTGTCCACATTTGAACCAAGGCTGTAATGAGGTCAGGAGCTTAGTGGCCCTGGCAGAACCCAAACTGGGCATCAGTGAACAGGTTATTGCTAAACAAGTGCCACTTGATAGCACTGTTGATGACCCCTTCCATTACTTTACTTATGATCGAAAGTAGACTGATGGGGCGGTAATTGGCCAGGTTGCCTTGTCCTGCTTTTTGTGTACAGGGTGTACCTGAGCAATTTTCCACATAGCCAGGTAGATACCAGTGTTGTAGCTGTACTGGAACAGCTTGGTTAGGGGCACGGCAAGTTCTGAAGCACAATTCTTCAGTGCTATTGCCGGAATATTGTCAGGGCCCATAGCTTTTACAATATCCAGTGCCTTCAGCCATTTCTTGATATCACGCAGAGTAAATCGAATTAGCTGAGGACTGGCACCTGTGATGCTGGGGACCTCCAGAGGAGACAGAGATGGATCATCCACTTGGCACTTCTGGCTGAAGATTGTCGCAAATGCTTCAGCCTTATCTTTTGCACTGATGTGCTGGGCTCATCTATCATTGGGGATGGGGATATTTGTGGAGCCTCCTCCTCCAATGAGTTATTTAGTTGTCCACCACCATTCACAACTGGATGTGGCAGGACTGTAGATAGTTTGAGGTAGTTTGATTCCCAAGATTGTCTTAAAAAATAAAGCAGGGTATGTTGCCTTCTGATTACCAACTGAAATATCTGTTTCACTCACTTTCTACCAACATGACCAAATTCAAACCAAACAAACTCCTCCAATGAGGCAAAATGGAAGGCTACATCATTTTGGAAAGTGTAAATATGGGTGACCTCAATGGCAGAGCAAGGGAACCACAGTTCTTGCTCTTGCTCCTCATCCCTTTCCGGCTGATTCCACTCTCCTAAGTCATAAGCTCAATTCTCCCTTTCCTCCCAACCCACAGTCCAGCCTCATATCACAGAATCACGAAATCGCAGTGTAGAAGAGGCCCTTTGGCCCATCGAGTCTGCACCAACACATGAGAAACAACTGAACTACCTACCTAATCCCATTTACCAGCACTTGGCCCATAGCCTTGAATGTTATGACATGCCAAGTGCTCATCCAGGTACTTTTTAAAGGATGTGAGGCAACCCGCCTCCACCACCCTCCCAGGCAGTGCATTCCAGACCGTCACCACCCTCTGGGTAAAAAAGATTTTCCTCACATCCCCCCTAAACCTCCTGCCCCTCACCTTGAACTTATGCCCCCTTGTGACTGACTCATCTCCAAACTGAAGCAGTTGCTCCCACTCAGCCTGCTGCTTCACTCAGCTGACCACCTCCATCTTCATACCAGATGCTCCCTAGATCTTGGCCAGAACCTGATCTCAACCCAAGCTTTGACCAAGAACTTGCAGCATTCATCTGGATTTGCCTCGGTCACAACCAGCACCATTAGCACCCCTGAGACGACATACCAATCCTTATATAAATGTTTCTCAGCTTTCCTAAATCCTATCTCAATGCAAGGTGGGAAAGGAAAATGGAATTAGAGTTACTGCAGCTTTACAATTCAGAACCAACAGAACTCATGGAAGTTCCAAATGTTTAATACAACACCCGTGAAATCAAGAAATGCTATCTACAGTCATTTATATTGTACAGTATTGTGTCTAGTCAACCTGAATGACAGATCTGACAGAACAAATATTCATTATGGGCAAATGGAAAAACATTCAGAACTATTGAGTAGTACTTTGAGACAAGTGCTCAGTATTTCTTTTAAATTCATTCATGGGATGTGGACATCACTGGCTAGGACAGCATTTATTGCCCATCCCTAATTGCCCTGAGAAGGCAGTGATGTGCTGCCTTCTTGAACCACTGCAGTTCATGTGTTGTAGGAACACCAATAGTGCTGTTAGGAAAGGAGTTCCAGGATTTTGAACCAGCGACAGTGAAGTATGAAATAAAGAACTGCAAAAATAGCAATGTTTGCTTTAGCAAGAAATTTGGTCTTGATATTGAATATAAAACATAGGATGGAAAAGTCAACAGTAGTAGATATAAAAGCACATTCTGTATGCAAGACTTCATTTCAATCATTTCATTAAGCAGCAAGTTGGCTGAGCTATAACAAACAATGCAGGAGTTACCCAATGCATTGTAATGTTCCCAGCTTTTCAAACAGTATTATTTGGGAATCACTAGGTATTGGATTTAATAGCCTACCAAATGGATGGATCAAACAGGATTTCACAGGTTCATGCACTTCCCTTCAAAGTTTATATGCTTGAATAAAGAGCAGCCTGAAGCTGAAAACCATGTTGTCTTATCTTCAGGCTGAGGATCATTGGGATTTTAGACTATGATCTGGCAGCCTTGCGCTCCAATCCACATGCTATAGCAAGGAGATTGGTACGAAACTACCCTTTAACACACATCCAAATGCAGTTCAAGAAAGCTTTCCTCAAAGCGTTCTATTAGAATATTACATGAATCCTTTGTCACAATGGACTCAAAACATAAAACTTCACTTTCAATTGTCAAGCTATGTGCAGCCAGTGGAATGTTGAAGATTTTTTGAATCTAAGTCCTAACCAGGCAGGTTTCCAAGGCCATTCAACATATTGTTGATTAGCAAACAAGACAGATTTTGAGACAGAGTGAATCCTGTAAACCTTAAATGAGTGTAGTGCAATTTTCCTTAAATCATGATTTACTGTCAGCATTGAGTACTGTTGGAGTAACTTCTATCAGTTGCCTGTATTAAATTATTTGGTGCAGAGGAACTACATGATCCAATCTAATATTAACAGTATGCAATTTTTTTTAAAAAGCTACTACAGAAAAGGCAAGCCATAGAATCATAGAATGATGCAGGACAAAAGGCTATCTGGTCATTGTGTCGATGCCAGCTCCAAATGAAAGCTATTTGATTAATCCTACTACCCTGCTCTTTCCCCATAGTCAAATTTAAGTTCCTGAAATTAACATAGAGACCCAGATATATACAGTTAAGTAGAGATAAGGTAGCTGCTAATTACAGCTATTCACTTTTAACAAGGAAAATGATCTAGTTTCGAAGTTTTACAGAAAGGATTTGTGGAATAAGTTAAAGCTCTCAGGTCACATATAGCCATGTGAAAATAGGCATGATAAGAAAACAGAGGTGAATATGTGGAGTATATGAGTGTTATAGTTGTCAAACCAAGTGCTGCATGAAAAAAATTGTTAATACAGTTGTAATAAAGGGCCAGCACTCAAATGTTCTTGTTGCATTGAAGAAGCTAACTATGATAGCATTCAATAGGTGCATTAAGTCAAGATTCAAAATAGAACCAGGAAGAAAATGCTATTACTGGGCTCAAGAGTTTGGAATGCACCCCTTATCAAAGGTTTTAGCTTGAATTAATTTGATTTGTACTAGAGGCATCCATCAGCACTGAGGGGCAGAACTACCATTCAAATATGAGAGTTATTAACTCAGCATCATCTGGCACATTTCATGTCTAGTCATCAGAATGAAAAAAACTGTCAGAATCAAGTGGCACCATTGGTCTCCTGTATCTGTGGTATTTAGTTTGGGAGGGAAGCTGAGTAATATAAATTTCCACTGAACCTTCAAAAAAAATGAAATATAGTACCCCTCTAACATAAAATGGCAGCAGAAATTGTAGGTTCTAAAACTTCAATTACATTTTTAACAATGTGAATTGCACCATCTATTCAGAGAACCTGAATTTCACAAGATGATTGCCAGATCCTTACAGAACCATAATTCAGTGGATTTCCAATTTGTTTATTTATTGGGTAAATTGATCCAATTCAAATCAGTTATTTATTTATCTTGATTCAGTTTGAATAACATGCATCTTACGAATGACTCTGCTTCTCTAACCTAGAAATCTCTTTCCCAAGTCTGTCCCTGCTTCTCCCTCAAGGTGTTGTCAATTGTCTCTTTCCACACTGAGTTTACTACAGCATTTATCCAGCCAGTACCTTGGTCAATGTTGTAACCAGGTTTGATCCCTGGTCAGTGCTCAATTAAATTTTAGCTGGGGTGACTGTAAACGAGCGCTACAGTTAGGCCTTCGCTTCAGTTAGGGAGGGCAAAGTCACTGGTGATTCCTGAGGCTGCCCCTCTAGGCAGCAGATGCTGCTGAAAGTTTGCATACATGGAAGGCAAGTGAAGAAGCATTACAGAAAGGCCTGAGAGCAAGGTAGAGTTTTCAAAGGGAACAAAGCAATGTCCTTTCCACTAACTGGAGAGATAGGAAATATAAAGCTCATGAAGAGCTTAGCAATTAATGGGTCATAAAAATAACTTGCTTGAATATTCAAAGCAGAATGACCAAATGGAATACATCCAAATTGATGCACTGTGGCTGAAGTTTTGAAGTAATTAAAAACAGTACTAGAAAACAGCTGATACACTAAAATTTAGTTAGGCTATACTAAATGTCACTGGCTAAAGAAAGAAAAATAAGTATTTTACAAAGAAAAAAATTCAAGTTTAAATAGCAAATAGATTCCTACTTAAAAAGTTAAGGCAGGTTATGGCTAATAAATTGTGTCAATTTTGCAGTTGTCAGTATTTGGGCACTAACATGTTTACTTTGAAAGCAGTAGTTAATACTCTTCCTAAAGGACCGGTGACTGAAATAAAAGGTCTTGAGACTGGAGAAAACAGCAAGTTAGCCATTCAAGATAAAAATAATTTGTTGCAGCTTTAATTGGATAATTGTAACAAGTTCAGTCAGTGCTCATGGTTCAGATTTTGGATGCCTAGTTTCTGATGCCTATGAGAAGTCAAAATATCCAAGTTTGCAGGCAAGTTCTAAGAGAAAGCAAGACTTAAATAAAAATAAAATTCACAAGATCTGCAGATAGCTTGCAATGGGGCAGATGATCATAAATTAAATTGAGCATTCAAATATAGTAATGAAACACATTATGGGAACAGGAATTATGATCACATTCCTTATAATAATGCAGAAAAAAAATCTAGCCATAGTTCAAAAGTAGCTTCACAATACACAACATCTGAAAACAAAAAAAATGGTTAAACAGACCCACAAGTCAGGCAGAATAGAAAGCAAGTCAATAGTAGAACACATTCAAGTATTAATAAAACTAGGAACATTGTGCCCAGCTACATACCAGCAACAAATAAAAAATGACCTTGCACACCCCTGTGCTCAAAGAGTTTGGGAAAATTAATTACTCCAGGTTTTACACTCAGCTGTTAGGACAGGCTGAGGAAGCTTACTAGGAAAATGTTAACAAAACAATGGAGAAGGATATGATCTAAGTTTGTAAAATTAACAGAAACGAAGTGGCATTTTGTGTAAAGCCAGCTTAAGGTAACCAGAGGAGATGATCTGGTAAAGAAAACATTGCTAAAGTGAATAACTTCATATTTGGATTCAACATAGAGCAGAGTGCCACCTAGTGTAGTGATCTTGGCTTAACTAGAGTATTCAAAAAGGGAATTGGATCAATCTCGAAAAGGGGAGAGAAGACACTGACTTGGAAAGAAATCAACATAAATATAATCAGCCCTTCGGGTGAGGCACGAAACCAAAGCCCAATTTGCTTGTTCCAGTGATTTGTGTGGACACTGAAGATATGATAGCACTACTTGAAGTGAATCAGGAAGTCTTCCTGCAGACGCTAACAAAAAACTGATTTAAATGGTCATTCAGAGCTGTTACTAGGTCTAGCTGTACTCAAAACATCTGCAACATTTTTCTACATTACAGTCACTGCATCTCAAATAATAAACTACAAATAAAGTGTTTTGAGAGATATTATAAAACAGGCTTTGAATGCAAGATTTACTAAATGATGCAATCAAGTTCTAAAACAGATCCTAATCGAAATAGATTGGATGACCTTTTCCCATTCCTACATTCAAATGCATTTCGCTTATCAAATATACCATAACATTTTCCTTCAACCAAAGATTCAATGCCAGACCTGCATTCTAGAAACAGGTGCAAAGGCAGCTCTGAAAGAGTTACACTCATTCTATCACACTCATTCTACCTGTACCATATTCATAAGATATTCAAGCTTTCAATTGAACAGGAAATACCAACAATTCTGCCAAAACATCCTTCAATGTAGCAGGAAACTTTGAACTTTGAGAGTCTCAAATTAGTACCCAAGCTTTTCTAAAATAACATTCAGGCACTTAAAACATTGTACATTTACAACAGATGATCAACTTTACATCCAGTTAATTGAAAAAGTGAACTATCTCAATAGCCTAGTCAGCAAAGACACCACATAATAGAACAGCATGCCATATAAGCCAAACATTAGGCGATCACAGGTAGCAAGTGGACAGTTATATTTGATCTTAGCAGTCCTGGACTATTGAGGAAAGAAAAAAAGTCAGGATTCCTCCAATCATATCAAAAAGGTGCTTATAGATTACTGGAGAAAAATGCAATTAGGTTTGTCTTCAATTTCCTCCTTAGCTTGCTGAAACCACCTAGGCTCACACAAAAGAACATCCACCTGGACAAAGATAGTGGCAGGGAGTGGGGTGTGGGCATTTCTGTCCCTGAAGCTGTACCCTGGTATGAATTCAGTGGAGAAAATTGCAGGGAGGGATGTGGGGTGGGAGGGAAAAGGGATGGGGAATGGCTCTGCAAGTGCTCCGTGCTAAATTGGTGATGAATTTGAGGGAAGTAGTAATTACATAATAACGTCTTCAATTTAGAGCTGAAAAAGTAGCAAAGCAGTAAACTTCAAATCAAACTGTATCACGATAGAGCAACAACTGCATCTCATGCACAGGAAGTGCAATTCCATGTGTCTTGAGTCGCTGATTTTAGACATATCGCAATGGGGAGGAACTATGCCAAAGATCAAGTGTCGCTCCACAGGACAGAAACACAAGTGAAGTCTTACTCCTCAATTGCTCTTGAACATATCTAGCGACCAGCTCAGAGTGGCTCCAGTGAACCTGGATACTACCAAAACCTTGCTGGCTAAGAACATACATGGCCAAGATCAGAGGCACCAAAATTATTTTCGAATTTCACTCTTATCTTCCCTCTTACTTCTCCAGCTTCTTAAAAGTTCCCTTTGTCTATTTGTAAATGGTCATTAGCAGGCACATGGCTGTCAAAAGGGCATTTGCTCACGGACTTTCGTGAGAGTGATGGGGCTGCATTCTTACAAATGAACATGAGCAGAGTCAGAAGCTTGAGGAAATCACATACACAAATCTGTCACAACAGTTGTATAATTGGAGCTGAGAATATTTACTCCTAGGAGATTAAAATTCCATTTTTCGTAAAGAAAACATAATCCATGCTAGGATTTTCCGTCCACTCAAACCTTGCAGCATTCACGTCCAAAACTAACCATTGCCCAGCTTCTCAAATCAGGACTTTGAAAATTTGTATTTTCATGTTAATGTGGTAAACTAGCTTCAAGCAGCCACATGAAAATAATGATGTCACAAATCAGCTTCTTCCAATCAGTCATCTTTTTCTACCTGTCTTGAAACCCGATATTGTTCCTACTATTGTCACTTGTTGGAATCCATCTTTTCAAATAAAGCTAGTTTAGCTTATGGAGGCACATATTTGAAATAAATCTGGTAAATATGGAAGGCTGTGGGTTCAAGTTCCACTCCAGGAATTGAGCACAAAAAACTAGGCTGACACCCTAGTGCAGTACTGATTGAGTATTCTGTGCAGTACTGAGGCCCTGTCTACTCTGTCAGGTGGACATAAAATATACCTTGACATTGTTTCAAAAAAGAGCAGGGAAGTTATCCCCAGTGTCCTGCCAATATTTATTCTTCAATCAAAATCACAAACAACACATCTGGTCATTATATTGCTATTTATCAGAGCTTGCTGTGAGCAAATTGCTCGTCACGTTTCCTACGTCACAGCAGTGACTACACCATAAGTCCTTCATTAGCTGGAAAGCACTTTGGAACATCTTGAGATATGAAAGATGCTATATAAATGCATGCCATTCTTTTTACAATAGTTCATACAGGCTCTTATTGCAGCTAAAAATGGTAGGGAATGTGGAGAAACATTACACCTTTAAGCATTCGAGGGGGGAAAAGAATGATTTTAATCACTAAAGGATTCAGCTCACTTCCCGTATCAACCAATGATGGCTCAAAAATGCATAACATAATTATCTGATGAACAGAATCCTGTTTACTATATCTACAAGTGCAAACATGTAGGCACCAGAATGGATGGATCAATGTGTACATTAGCTTGCCATCTATAATTTGCATTTCGAAACTATATTTTCATATCAAAAGTTAAGTGCAATGTCTGATACTTCAAATTACATCAAATTTAACATTAATTAGCATATTAATAAATCCTATATTTATTCAGAGAATATTAGTATAAAAGTTCAGTTTTTTGACCAAAAGTTGTTGTAACCATTGTTTTGTTGCATTACATTCAGTAACTGAAACACTGCTTTGCAACAAGCAGAGATTGACGCCTTTTAAGGAAACTATTGAATTGTTTTGAAGATCTGCCACTACGTCTTTCCACGTATCATTGCATTATACTTACCCTGTAAATTGATATCAGGGAAAAATAACATTAAGAAGGGGATTTATTGAATATAAAATATTAAATGATTTAGAAAAGATAAACTCAGATTACTTGAGAATTATAGAATGGTTACAACATAGGAGTCTACCATTTGACCCACTGTGTCCATATCGCCTCTCTGAGAACTCAGTTAGTCCCACTCCTTAGCCCTCTCTCAGTGAAAATTCTCTCTTCAGGTGCTTATTCAATTATCTTTTGAAAGCTATGATTAAATCGGTCTCCAACACACACTCAGGCAGTGCATCCCAGATCCTAACCACTTACTGAATAAAAGAGCTTTCCATGTCAACACTGTTTGTTCGCCAATCACCCCACCTTAAAATTGGTGTCCTCTGTTTCACGACCCCTCCGTCAATGGGAACACTTTCTCTCAATCTACTCTGTCTAGACGCCTCATGATTTTGAATACCTCTATCAAATCTCCATTCAGCCTTCTCCAAGAAGAACCCCAGCTCCTCCAGTATATCCACTTAAATGGATCCTTCATTCCTGGGAATCTTTTCTGCACCCTCTGTGATGTCTTCACCTCCTTAAGTGCTGCAGAGATTGAAGCCTTTTAAGTGCTACACCCAGAAATGCGCACACATTTAAGGTCAGCATAACTTCCTGGCTTTTGTACTGTATGCAGCTATTTATGAAGCCCAGGATCCCATACGCCTTTTCAACTACTTTCTCAACCTGTTCTGCCACCTTCCCAGGCCTCTGCTCCTTCACCCTATTCGTTCATGGGATTTGGGCATCACTGGCTAGGCTAGCATTTATTGCCCTTGTTCAAGGTGGCATTTTAAGAGTCAACCACATTGCTGTGGGTCTGTGGGAGTCACATGTAGGCCAGACCAGGTAAGGATGGCAGATTTCACCATCTACCGGGTCCCCAGAGCATTACCCTGGGTCTCTGGAATACCAGCCCAGTGACAATACCACTATGCCACCACCTCTCCTAACTTTTCCTACCAAAATGTATCACTTCACACTTCTCAGGATTAAATTTCATCTTCCATTTGTCTACCAATTTCACCAGCCCTGTCCAAATTAAATTAGGACAGTAAAGCCACGAATCCTATAGGAACTTCTTGCAATTCAGCAAAAAAAATTAACCCATCACTATGAAAGGAAATTTGCTTTACACCACAGAATAAATTAAAATTGACATTTTGTTGAATTATGAATGGAAAGTTACTTTTGTAGCAATACATTGTTTGATAGATATTTTCACTAAAAACTTCTGCTTCAAATACAACTTTTATGACCAATAGAAAGGGTTAAAACCAGACAGCTTTATTACTTCAGTGCAAATAATACTGTATCATAGAAAACCACATGCACAAGAAATGCAAAAGATAAAAAAGACTAGTTGGCATGCTGAAACTAACTCAACCTGTATTCAACTGAGTTTTGAATATCCCTAAATCTACATGTCTACCTTCCCTGTGTGGAAGACGATGCGAGATTATCACCTTTGGAAGTTGCTATTATAACTATTAGATTTAAAGTTATTTCTCACATTTTAACGTGTAGACTTTATTTTTACTATCCTAACAGATTTTAAGAGTAATACTGGGAACTTTTTTAATTAAATAATTTAATATTTTACATATTTAATATTCCCTCCTTAATCACCTTCTCTCTGGGTGGCAAAGGTTAAACTTTTCTAATTTTTCCTCAGAGATCGGACCATTATACTTGGAATCATCCTTATTTTTATTTTTCTATGCACCTCCACAATATATATCAAAAGCGTGCTAATTGCAACTTTACTCCAGCTATGGTTAATCTGTACAATGTACTGCCTCAGCCAACATATATCCCAACAAACTTTATCCCTTCAGAATTTTCTTCATTGCATTATTTAGACATCGACAAGTCCACTATTACTCCTAAAGTCCTGTGAGCCTCCCTAAATTAATTCATTTCATGCTTGACATAAAAGTATATTTTTAAAAATCTATTTGCAGCTTAGATCTGTTGACAATACACTCACCATTGGTTATGAGTTCAAGTTTCACACTAGGACACTGCAACCTAAATGAGCACTTTAGTGCAATACTGAAGGAGTGCTTATATCAAAGGTACTGCCTGTGGATGAGCAGTACATTAAAGGCAAGCCCCAGCCACCTGCTCGGGTGGCTGCTAAAGATCCCATGACACTATTCAAAGATGCTCCTCCAGTGTCCTGGCCAATTCCCTCAATCAATACTAATATTTTAACTTGTCATTCCCCCAATTGTTCTTTGGAAGGTCTTGTTGTCCAGAATATGATGCTGCGTTCACCTGCATAGCAACGTTGATTGTACTTCAAACTATTATGACACCATGAGGCAGGATAACAGACTAAAATAAATCCAATAGTTTGCTTTTAAGAATACTAAATTTGGAATTAATTGTGTTTATCACAATCATGTCTGTCTTAAAATTCTAATCCCTTTAAATTTGGGGCAAAAATAAATAATGTAAATTCCAACACAAACTAGTTTTTGTTTAAACAAATCCCAATATACCTCTTGCTATGAACATTCCGGCCACTTCCAGTCACGTGCCTCACCCCACATTTCTAACCGAAAGCATGATAGAAAATCCTGGAACTCCCTTTCTACAGCACTGTGGGTGTGCCTACACCACATGGACTGCAGTGGTTCAGGAAGGCAGCTCGCCACCACCTTTTCAAGAGCAACTAAGGATGGGCAATAAATGCTGGGCCAGCCAGCGAAGCCCACATCTAGTGAATGAATAAAAAATAAGCTACACATAAATAAACCACAATGCCAAAGACCTGGAATGTTTGAGAGATCAGAATGGTCTTGCCAGATGTGGTCCTCTGATAGGCGCAGTGCAGTACTGTAATGCACAATCTAGAAGCTTGGCAAAATGCTGGGAATACTTATCAATATGGAAAGAGATCAGACGAGATTGAGTTTTATTCCTTTGCCACCAGAGCTATTACGTCAGATTCAAACCACTGGTTTGAAAATCAGATGTTAATACATAAGAAGCTTTTTTTTAAAAGTCTGCTTTCAATTGTATGAAACAAATGCAAGAAGAAAATATTCAAATACATGACAATAAGTGATCATGCTGATGGGTGAGTCAATGACATCTGAATTGAAATGTAAACTAAGACTATAGGAATGAAACAGAGACCAGTCATTTGTGAAAACATTTAATCAACTTTGTATAAAGCATTACCATATTTTTTTATAAAATGCAATTTTTCCCCCTAAATCCAATACTAGGACAATGAGACTTTTGGTATAATTTCAAGAAGATTTTGCAATATAGGTCTAAATATTCTTCTGCTTCAGCATAAGTGTATGATAAGCAGTACAAAACCTCAAAAACAGTGCATTGCTGCTTCCTATTTCAAAAGTTTTCACTGGTATCTACAAGTCATCGTGTGAGGCAATAGAAACAGCAGGGTTATGCATAAAGCCAATTAGGGATTGTGCATTTAAGAGCATGTAGAAATAATTCAATGATGGCAGTTGGTAAAACACACCCAAGGCATTGGATACTTGTCACATTCTGCGCAGTTTCAGATTGGAAAGGTGGTTGTGCTGAGACATTTTGCCCAAGTCCTATTAAAGCAGCTAAGCAAACCATACTCTGAACTTTAGAACTAGCATATTGGTTGTCAGGAAATATTCACTGCAACAGACTGCATTTGTGTAACGTGGTTTTTGCAGGCAGCACTGATACAATAACCTATTAAGTTTTAAAAGTATCAAAATCAGTCAAGTTATTGGAGGTACAAAACTTTTCCAAGCTTACTCTATGACTTTTCAGTGGCAACAATTCCAGTTCAAAAAGAAATCTCGAGGTAACTTATCACTTACAAGGGTTTGAAAATGCTTCAGTGTACAGAGAACCTAAAATTTGCTTTCTTTTAAAAATGATCTTTAAAAAATAATCAGACGATAGGTAGTGTATTTTAAAGAGACATTGGGATGGAACATAAAGGAAGTCCGTCCAACGAGAAATAAAATAATCTATCGATTAAAACTATGTTACCTGCAACAGGCATTTTTAACAGTAATTTGGTCAGTGACACCCATGAATGAAAAGAAACATAATCCCTGCTTTGCACCAGGTATGAGATGAATGTGGAGTTGCAGAGACACAGGAATGGCCAGTATTGCTGATGTAGGTCAAAGGTGGTGAGGAAAGACAGAGCCACAGTCTCATCACTTATAAGAGCTGTTTTTTCTTTCGTTGTGGGCGTTGGTGACAAGGCCAGCTTTTTTTTGCCCATCTTTCTAGGCCACTGTAAACAATAGTTAAGGGTCAACCACATCGCTGTGGGTCTGGAATCACATGTAAGTCAGACCAGGTAAGGATGACAGATTTTCTTCCCTAAAGGGGATTAGTGAACCAGATGGGTTCTAACGACAATCAATGATAGCTTCATAGACACTATTATTGCGCCTTTCAATTTCAGGCTTAATTAATTGAGTTTAAATTCCACCTGTGGCCTCTGGATTACTGCTCCAGTGATATTACCACTACACCATCATCTCCCTTATATTTATACAGCACCTTTAACATAATGAAATGCCCCAAGGCACTTCACAGGAGCATTATTAAACAAAGTATGACACCGAGTCACAAAGGAGGTATTAGGTCAGATGACCAAATGTTTGGTCAAAGAGATAGGCTTTATTGTCTCAAAGGAGAGCGGTAGGAGGGAATTCAAAATCTTAGGGCCTAGGCAATTGAAGGCACAGCCACCAACGGTGGAGCAATTATGATTGGGAATGCACAAGAAGCCAGAATTAGAGGAGTTCTGATATCTCAGAGATTGTGGGTTTGGAGGAGATTACAGTGATGGGGAGGGGTAAGGCCATAGTGGGATTTGAAAACAAGGTGGGAATTTTAAAGTCAAGTTGTTGCTTGATTGGGATCCCATGCAGGTCAGAAAGCACAAGAATGGGACTTGCTGCAAGTTAAGACACGAGCAGCAAAGTCTTGGATAACAAGTTTACAGAAGCTGGATTGTGGGAGACCAGCCAAGAGTGCATTACAAACGAAACGAAGGCAAGGATGAGCAGATTATCTGAAATGGGGCGAAGTCAAACTATGTGACAGAGGTGGAAGAATGTGGTCTAAGAGATAGCACGAATATGAATATATGAATTAGCAGCAGCAGTAGGCCACTCGGCCCCTCGAGCCTGCTCTGCCATTCAATAAGATCATGGTTGATCTGAATGTAACCTCTACCACACATTCCTGCCTACCCCCAACAACATTTCACCCCCTTGTTAATCAAGAATCCAGCTAGTTCTGTCTTAAAAATATTCAATGACTCTCTTTTCACCACCTTTTGAGGGACAGAGTTCGAAAGACACTCAACACTCGGAGAGAAAAAATTTCTCATCTGTCTTAAATGAATGACGCCTTATATTCAAAAAGTAACCCCTAGTTCTAGATTCTCCCACAAGAGGAAACATCCTCTCCACATCCACCCTGTAAAGACCCCTCAGGATCCTAAAGATTTCGATTAAGTCACCTCTTACTCTTCTAAATTCCAGCGGATACAAGCCTAACCTGTCCAGCTGTTCCTCATAGGACAACCCCCTCATTTCTGGTATTAGTCTAGCAAACCTTCTCTGAACTGCCTCTAACACGTTTACATCTTTCATTAAATAAGGAGACCAATACTGTACACAATATTTCAGATGTGGTCTCACCAATGCCCTGTACAACTGAAGCATAACCTCCCTACTAATGTAATCAATTGCCCTCACAATAAATGATAACATTCTATCAGCTTTCCTAATTACCTGCTGTACCTGCATACTAACCTTATGTAATTCATGCATCAGGACACACTGAGTCTGAGCTCTGAAATCTCTCATTGTTTTTTATTTTTCCTGCCAAAATGAACAATTTCACATTTGCCCACATTATACTTCATTTGCCAGATCTTTGCCCATTCACTTAAACTATGCCACTTTGCAGCCTCCTTGCGTTCTCTTCACAATGTGCTTTCCTACCTATCCTTGTGTTCTCAGCAAGTTTAGCAGCCATTTCTTCAGTCCCTTCGTCCAAATCATTTATATAAATTGTAAAAAGTTGAGGCGCCAGCACTGATTCCTATGATACACCACTCATCACATCCTGCCAACCAGAAGATGACCCATTTATGCCAACTCTCTGCTTCCTGTTAACTAGCCAATCTTCTACCTATGCCAATATGTTACCCCCTACACCATGAGCTTTTATTTTCTGCAATAACCTTTGATGTGGCACTTCATCAAATACCTTCTGGAAATCTAAGTACTGTACATCCACCAGTTCCCCTTTATCCACAGCATGTCATTCCTTCAAAGAACTCCAATAAATCGGTTAAACATGACTTCCCTTTTACAAAACCATGTTGACTCTGCCTGATTGCCGTGAATTTTTCTAAGTGCCCTACTATAACATCTTTAATAATAACTTCTAACATTTTCCCTAAGACAGATGTTAGGCTAACTGGCCTACAATTTCCTGCTTTCTGTCTCCCTCCCTTTTTGAATAAAGGGGTTATATTTGCTATTTTCCAATCTAATGGAACCTTCCCCAAATCTAGGCAATTTTGGAAAATTAAAACCAGTGCATCAACTATCTCATCAGCCACTTCTTTCTAAACCTTAGGGTGAAGTCCATCCAGACCTGGGAATTTGTCAGCCCGCAGCCCCAACAATTTGTTCAATACCACTTCTCTGGTAATTGTAATTTTCCCAAGCTCCTCCCTCCCTTCCATTTCCTGATTTATAGCTATTTCCAGGATATTACTTGTGACCTCTATAGTGAAGACCAAAGCAAAATATTGGTTTAATTCATCCTTACTTTCCATTATCAATGCCCCAGATGCACACTCTATAGAACCAACACTCACTTTGTTAAATCTTTTCTTATTTAAATATCTATAGAAAGTCTTACTATCCATCTTTATATTACTAGCTAGCTTTCTCTCAAACTCTAATTTACCCCTTATTAATCTTTTTGCCATTTTTTGCTGTTCTTTATATTCTTTCCAATCTTCTGACCTACCACCCGTCTTTGTGTAATTATATGCTTTTTATTTAAGTTTGATACTGTCTTTAACTTTTTTAGTTAATCATGGATGGTGGGCCCTCCCTTGGAATTTTTCTTTCTCATTGGAATGTATATATTCTGCATATTCTGAAATATCCCTTTAAATTTCTGCCACTGAAATTCTTTTGGCATATCCCTTAACCTCATTTGCCAGTTCACTTTAGCTGGTTCTGCTTTCATGCCCACATAATTGCCCTTATTTAAGTTTAAAATTCTAGCCTTGGATGCCCTCATTTCTCCCCCAAAATGAATGTAAAATTCAATCATATTATGATCAGTGCTACCTAGGGGTGCCTTCACCAGGAGGTTATCAATTAATCCTATCTCATTGCACAATACCAGGTCTAGTATAGCCTGCCCTCTGGTTGGCTCCAGAATGTGTTCTAAGAAACTATCTCAAAAACATATGAACTCATCTACGCTACCTTTGCCCATCTGTTTTTTCCAGTCTACCTGTGGATTAAAATCCCCCATGATTACTGCTGTACCTTTCTGGGAAGCTCTCATTAGTTCTTCTTTTATACTCTGTCCTACTGTGTAGTTACAATTAGGGGGCCTGTACACCACTCCTACAAGGGCGACTTCGTGCCTTTATCATTCCTCATCTCAACTCAAACTGCTTCTACATCCCGGTTGCCTGAACTTGGATCATCCCTTTCTATATCATCATTAATTAACAGAGCCACCCCTTCGCCTTTTCTTAACTTCCTGTCCTTCCTAAATGACACATACCCTCCAATATTCAGGTCTCAATCTATGTCGTCCTGTAGCCATGTCTCTGTAATGGCTATCAGATCATACTTATTTATTTCTATTTGTGCTATCAATTCATCAGTTTTGTTTTGAATGCTATGTGCGCTTAAATACAGAGTTTTTGTCCTTTTATTATTTTTATAGCATCTAGCCTTATCTGATTTACTGTTAGATTTGTACTCTCTGTCCCTTCCTGTCACAGTCTGTTTATCATTTCCTGTTAATACCTGTCTCTCTTGCCTGGTCTTTACTCTTTGGTTTACCACATCTTCCTAAATTTGATTCCTTGCCCTCACTATTCAGTGAGGTCAGAAGTTCATCTCAGGATTGTGGGACACCAAGGTTGCAACAGATTGTCTTAATCTCAGACTGCTCCCAGGAAGAGGGACAGAGTCTGTATTTAGGGAACAGAACTTGGAGTGGGGTGCAAAAACAATGGCTTCAGACTTACAATTATTTAACTGGAGGAAATTTCTGCTCATCCAGTACAGAATGTACATAGAATGTCATTTGTGATTTTGACCAGTGTAGCCTTCGTAATGTGGGTGATTCAGGTGCCAGTTTTGAAGACCCTTGAACAAGCATTCATTGGACCACAGTCATGAAGCAACGATGCCAGGGTTTAGAAAGAAAGGGAAGGTTGGAGATCGGTAATATGTTCAGTGCAGATTTCTTGAAGAAGGAAAGATAAAAAGTTTGAAGGAAACATGCACAGTGCTGAAGATATGGTTTAGCATGAAGCGGAGGACATAGTGTGCAGTCAGGAGCTGGGACAGGAAGGGAGTTGAGGGAGCAAACAGCAGGCTTCTTGGTCAGATGGAAAAAATTGGGTCTGTGAAGGCTAAACTCTTTTTTAAAAAAAATTCATTAATGGGAAGTGGGCTTCACTAGCTGAGTCAGCATTTACTGCCAATCCCTAGTTGTCCTTGAGGTGGTGGTAAGCTGCCTTCTTGAACCGCTGCAATCCATATGGTGTAGGTACACCCACAGTGCTATTAGGAAGGGAGTTCCAGGATTTTGACCCAGCAACAGGGAAGCAATATATTTCCAAGTCAGGATGGTGAGTGACTTGGAGGGGAACTTCCAGGTGTTGGTGTTCCCATCTGTCTGCCGCCCTTGACCTTCTAGATGGTAGTGGTCCAGTGTTTGGAAGGTGCTGTCTAAGCAGCCTTGGTGAGTTGCTGCAGTGCATCTTGTAGAAGGTACACACTGCTGCTGCTGTGCGTCGGTGATGGAGGGAGTGAATGTTTGTGGATGTGGTGCCAATCAAGCAGACTGCTCTGTCCTGGTTGGTGTCAAGCTTCTCGAGTGTTGTGGGAGTTGCACTCATCCAGGCAAGTCATCACACTCCTGACTTGTGCCCTGAAGATGGTGGCCAGGCTTTGGGGAGTCAGGAGGCGAGTTACTCATCGCAGGATTCCTAGCATCTGGCCTGCTCTTCTAGCCACAGTATTTATATGGATAGTCCAGTTCTGTTTCTGGTCAATGGTGATCCCCAGGATGTTGATAGAGGGGGATTCAATGATGGTAATGCCATTGAACATCAAGGGTCAATGGTTGGATTCTCTCTTGTTGGAGATGGCCATTGCCTGGCACTTGTGTGGCATGAATGTTACTTGCCACTTGTCAGCCCAAGCCTGGATATTGTCCAGGTCTTGCTGCATTTGGATATGGGCTGCTCAATGGAGGAAAAGCTGGAAGTTTGCAGGGTAGAAAAAAGGAGTCAAGAACAAGTCACAAAAAGCAGCATTTATGGACGGTTTCAATTTTGAATACAAAAAGGTTCACTTAACTTCATAGCACAAAAAGGATATGGGAAATATTGAAGGCATAAATATAACCACAGGCAAACAGTATAATTTAATATAAAGGCAAAAAACTGGGGATGCTGGAAATCCAAAACAAAAATAAAAATAACTGGAAAAACTCAGCAGGTCTGGCAGCATCTGCAGAGAGGAACACAGTTAACGTTTCGAGTCCGTATGACTTTTCAGTATAGTTTAATACCGTTTCAAGCATAGTTGCAGTGTCTTCACCTATCCTGTTAATTGGAACATTTAATCCAGAATATTAAATGTATTCAAATAATCTACCTTGAGATTTGGATACTGAAAGTGATCTCCATTTCAATCACTTTTCTTCAAGCTTGCCTAAAACATTAGTGCCAAGCTGCATGTTGTTTAAAAAAATAAAATCTCAAGCAACATGAGTTGATTCACAATAATTGCCATGCTAAACAATTCACAATGCATATTTTAATAACTTTTTATACTTAACAGCCATTAACATGCAGCAATTAAACACATTTTGGATACTCGGGCTGCAATTATATTTTGCCATAATTCAGATACATCACTCACCTGATGTTGGGCAGGCACTTGTTGCAATGTGGCCTTAGGTGAAGAATGCTGTGACTGTACCCATGGCTGATGTTGATGAGATGTAGGAGAAGTTTGATGATGCACTGTTGGGTGCTGTTTCACAGGTGGACAAGTTGGCAACTGAGGCTGAAAAGGCTGATTTGGGTGCTGCTGACCAGACATTAGACGTTCCTGCATCACTTGATCGGCATGATTCCCACTGGGACCCAGTGCACTGACTGGTCTTGGAAGGCTGCCAATATCCCTTGGTACAGAAGGGCTCATGTATTGTTGCGTCTGCATGCTTCTGGGACCAATGCTCCTCTGTCCAAGTCCCATGGTACCCGGGGACTGATGTGGCTGTTGAGGCAGGGGCATGCTTGAATAGCTTCCAACCTCCAGCTGCATTCCAGCACTGCCAGGCCTAACCTGTGGTGGAGGGGTGCCTGCTGGGTTACTCATAGCTTTCATAGGTGACATTGGAGGTGGAGAAGCATAAGTTCCCTGAGACTGTGTGGGGTGCATAGTTTGTGCATTAATTTGGTTAAGTGGGCCACCCGGATGTATAGGCTGCTGGTGCATTAGTCCTTGGCTGGTGCCAGCTGGGAATCCCACAGTATTTGGATAGCGGGGTATTGACTGGTTCACAGATGGGTTATTATTAAGGCCTAGGTTTTGATTTATCCCTGTATTACTGTTAACTAATCCCTGATTAATGTTACTATAAGGATATTGCGAATACTGCCCTGAGCTACTTACAGATTGTGAAGGTACTGCTTGGCTACGTGAACTAAAGTTTAAATTTTGTTGCCTGCTACTGGCTTGTTGAGAAGGATTAGGAGAAAATCTAGGACTGTGAGCAATGGAATCTCCATGGAGAGAATTGGGGGGAGGGGGGTGGGGATGGTACTGTTGGGTTGGAGTGTGACGTAAGGAAGGGCCCATGTTGGGGGTTTGCTGAGGCATGTGAGATAAGTGGCCTGGTCCTGAAGTCCCCATGAAAGGATTGCCTTGACTGAGGGCCTCTTGACCCTGAGTGAATTGGTTCACCCTCTGTTGCTGTGGCTGGCTGTGCTGTTGCAATGAATAATCACTACGTGTCAGGTAATTCCCCATCTGTTGCATGTGCTGAGCATGCCCTTGCCCTTGAGGTGGTGGCTGTGGTTGCTGCTGTTGCTGGAAGGCAGGTCGGGTCTGGTCTGGCACCTGGACAGCACGTGGTCCCCACATGGAGCTGCTGTCTACAAATTGCTGTCCACATCTTTCATTCTGCATAGTAGGGTACACTCCCATCTGAGCACCACTGTGAGGGACTGGTGGAACTGAGGGATTGTGGTACTGTGAGTGAGGTGATGCCAGGCCATTCCCAGGAGTATTACCAATCATTCGATTAGGCTGATCTACCAGATGTATTTTCTGTTGTTCAAACGGACCAAAATGATCATAATGAGCCAGCTTAGTTTGAGTCTGCGTGGGTGGGGGATGATGGAGGGGAGACTGCATGGAGCCAAATCCTTGATCCATGGGTAGTTGTTGCCCAAGAGCGTTCACTGGATTCTCGGAAAAACCGCATTCTCCAAGGCCTTCAAGCCCTTCGCTGAAAATGTTCCCATCGTCACCAAACAAACTCAGCATACCAGGATCTGCCATCTTCCTTGTGCTCACAGCTCTCCTAGTGGCACAAAAAGTAAACTATTCTGTGCTTCACCTCGCCGCTTCCCTTCGATGTGTACGTCCTCAAAGCCTTAAATCCTATGACTAATCTCCTGCATGTCACTCCACATTTCCTTAATTCTTTTGGACAATTCAGTGTCAGGCAAAGTCTGGATAGAGGTCCTAGGGAGAAAATGAAAATAAATAAAATTGAGGACAAATGGAATGAATGTAACACACACAAAGACAATCAATAAGATCACATTAAAATGTTCCCTTCCCTCTATATAGACTGCCACAAAGAGGTGCTCAGCTTTCTAGGAAGTTAAAAAAGTTAAAACTGTAAGATATAGAAACGTATTCTCAGTCTTTTGCTTAGTTTGTACCAAGAGTATCCTACACAATATATTATTCATAACCAGTGCAAGCACTAACCTGACCCTTTAATTCATTCTTCATTACACTCCTCAATTCTACATTCCTGGTTGCAAAAGAACAAAAGAACACAAACTGCAGCCACAGCAGCTGCCAACACACCAGGCAAGCAGCTGTATGAATACAGCAGAGCACTCCATCTGCTATAGTAAGGCCGAGTATATGTACCAACCTCTTCCATTGCGTTCCTAACCTCCTCATCTCTAAAAGCAACATAATCAGATATTCAAGCAGAATTATTGTACATAGATGACAAAATTCAACTACAGTGCACAGGACTATGTTTTATAGAAAATAGTTCACAGAACTAGTATGCCTTAAACAGTAGCAAAGGCTGGTAAATGCATAGCTCACAACAGAAAATAAAACTCTAACTTTTATGTTAATTGTACACAAGGTATTGATCCAAGTACATCCTTAGATCAATCTTTAGATTTATTGATAATTGAACAGGCATTTTTCCAAACTCAACTGCTGCTAACACTGCAGTTAGATTCACAATATTACTGATAACTTTATAGTACAAATCTTTATAGTACAGATTCATAGTATAATTGATATAACTTTAAGCTATTGTCCAACAAGTGTACAGAAATCAGTATTTTCACCCTTCCATCCACATGCCAGAAATGAATGAGTAGCCAAAACAATGGATTTACATATTCCAGGCCACATTTTCGAAATGATCTGACAAAGGAAGCACAGCCACAGGGTTCATCGCTCACCCTGAGGCAAACAGATTACCAGTGATGTAACAAGCTCCATTTGTGACTAAGTGCGTATTCCAGCTGGAGTGTCTGGCAGATTATTCTTTCACCATTCAGACAAAGCTAAACAGCAGGATGACCATTTAGTAGTGCATCCCAACCTCCAAAAAGTTAGAACTATCGCAACAGTACCCACAAAACATTACAAGGGGAGAAGATTGAAGGACATTGCGATCTGATTACTCCTTTTACCTTTGTTTTACAGATACATTCTAAATCTCATCAGGACCAAGTAGTAGCTCCAGTTCAATGAATCTGAAATGGACGTCATTTCTTGGGCAAGAGTTAAATGTTTTCTATCCACCCAGCCCACCCACTTATGTTTCCCTTTCCAATCAGCAAGCATAAAAAACCAGAATATTTATCAACCAAAACTACTTTACCACTAGTTTGAACAAAGAGCATCAGCATCTCTCAGTTTGACACTGTACATTGCTCAACACCATTTCAGGGCATCATGGTCAGCTATGACATTCACAAGTACAATTACACAGCATGAAGCAAAGCAGCTTCAGAGCCATCTGCTCCTACTGACCTATTTTTTTATTGAAGTGCAATGATCCTTAATCACTTGCACTGGAGGGAAGGGATGTTTTCACATAGAAAAGCGTACAAATTTAGAAACAACACATTTTTCTGCAAGCTCTCCTGTCTAAAAAGGATGAAGAAGAAACAACTAAAAGCAAAGTCTCATTTTACCTTTTTCTTTATACTAAGCAAATAATCTGAACACAACATATCACAGCAAACTGTGTGTTATCCAGCACTCTATCAACTGGAATTCACTAGTGACCAGAATTTCTGACTCAATGTTTTTTTAAAAAGGCTTTCAGTGTTCAGATAATGCAATCTTATATAAAAAAACTAATAACAGTAGATTGGAAATCTGCAAAAGTTGTTCTTAGGCTTTACATTGAAATCATTCAATTATTGAGTCAGTTTTAGTTATTGTGTCTGAAGATATACCGCATCTCGTCTTGGGTCCAGAGTAGTGTAACTCCCTGTTAACTGACATTTTTGACTAACCAGCACCACCCATTCCCCAAGTGAGCTGGGTAAAAAAGAATTTACTGTATTTCACTATGTCAGTCTAATACAAAGTGGACAGATGAAAGGGTGAAGGGAAGGTAATTTCCCTACCAATATCCTTGTGACAATACTGCATCAAGTGATCTCCAAACAATTACATCTGCTTTTAAAGCAGAGACTAAATTAACAGAAGATGAAGGGGTGGGACCCAATGGCTACATGCTGAGGAACAGGAAAAAATATAACAACAGATTTGTATTAACGTACATTTTCCTTCATAGTTCATCCAGTCACTGATTTAACAAATCCGGTCATTTCTTTCATTATTTTGTACTAAAAAGATTTCAAGAGACTTGAACCAGCGCATCTATGTGAATGGGTTGTTTATTAATTACTGATTGTCCCCATAATGCCAAAGGGCCCCATACTCAAATAGGCTTTCCTCACAGTCACTATTACATTCCTTTTCCTTCCCTCTCCAGCCACTGACTACAGCCGAAAATAATTTATCTGTTCCTCTTTCGTAGCACAGCATAGTGAGAGAGATTGGGGGCAACTTATGCATCATGAATAAACTGCAGTACAAAGACAGGCTGAGTGCCACAGGATATAAATGGGCAAAGGTCACAACAGTAAGCCAGAGAGTTTTGCATGGGGCTCTAGCTGTTACACATATGCATAGCTGCCTCTTTCTGTCAATACTATACTGCAATTAATCAAGAACATTAATTATATATAATCTACCTCAAAACTAAATTGAATACAAGGATGTTGCCTAGGCCAGAAATTACACTTATACGCTAAATGTACTGGCCTGCTTCTGGAATTTGTACAGCTGCATTCTATTCAACACCCTCAACCCCTCCTCCTATTACTCATACTACCATAGGCCTCAGTTTCCATCATAAGGAAACCTATTCAACAACCCCAGAAACAAGGGCTCTTATGGAAACCTAAATCCTTGCCCAATTTCTACTTTTAACTTGAATCCAACAAGTTACTGTAAAATATAAAAAGTTCTAAAAAAAGTACAACCTTTGCTCATTCACAATACATAACATACCCACCTACCATAAAAAATTCCCTTGAAACTATCCCACTAAAATCAATGAGGATTACTTTGTGTGCTTTAAAATAACGAGATAAAACATCAGTACCCCTTACAAACTATGGAAACATTCAGGAGTTACTGAATTGTCAATTTAAAAGTCAGTTATTTCACTTAACCAATTCTTTTCATTTTTAGTCTGAGCATTTCACAAGTTTCAAGCTCAAGTGGAACACCAAAAATCATTTTAATTGCCATAACGCAATTCAAGAAAGAATATTACACCAGATTACAACACAAACACAGTTTGTGCTATGTTCACAACTGTCTGACATAAAGAAAGAACTTGCATTTATATAGGTGTTAGAAGCCAATTTCTGACTGCATTACAAGATCACTGCATGGTGCAATGTTTGTTATATCCTGAATTCAATTTCTAACACAGGCCTTGTAAAGATTACATTTATGGGAAGAATAGCCTGAACTAAGTGTGCTTCCATGATTTATACATAGGGCTGCCCAGATTCAGGTCAAACAGGACAAGTTAAATTACCAGTTTGACGCATGCAGCCTCGATTCTGCATTTACATTAGACTCGTATCATCCTGATAAACTTTTAATATGCACACATTTGACCCAGGCCAATTTAGGGGTCAAGGGTGAACACATTTAAACTCAAATAAACTAAGTAACCTATTTATATACAACTAACTATTACAACTAAGTTGCAAATAATCCTCAAATATGAAAGAAATTCATGCAAAAACTAGTATGTATATAAACTTCTACTTGGCTGAGCTTTCCTACTACCAAATTCTCTACAAAAGATGGGAAGGTGTTGATACCCGAGTCACTTGGATATAACAACATAAAGAAAAGCCAATAGCAAGTTCTATGTAAATGGATACATATGACCATAAGTTTCAACTAAAGTTCCAGGTTATTTCCTGTCAATGAACGTTAGATCCTTCCCCTCTTCTTTCATAGTGATAGGATCATACATCCTTTTATCAGTTGGGTATGTTACATATTCAGGGGGAGAAAAGTCATGTCAGATATCTGAATTCATACCTATGTCCCTACATTTTCTTTCTTTGCAATCACCACATCATCACCACAGCCCCCACCCAACATCCCATAAGCCAATTCCGGAAACATCATAAAGAAAAGCAAAATACTGCAGATACTGGAAATCTGAAATAAAAACAAAATGCTGGAAAAACTCAGCAGGTCTGGCACCATCTGTGGAGAGGGAAAGAGTTAACATTTTGAGTCAGTATGACTGTTCTTATATCATAAGGATGTTGAGCAAGGTCCAGAGAATTGACTATCCAAAATCTGTGGTGATACTCTAGTTTTCTAAAAATGTGCTTTTAACAGCTTCATAAAGTCTGCGAGACATTAATCCTCACTAACACAGGCCATTTCTCTGAGAAAAATAAAACTTACTAACATTCATTCTGAGTTGATTGCCCTGCATCAAGTCAGACTCTTCTGCGTGATGGTTAATAACATCCCTTGTTACCTAACTATCAACCCTAGCTCTCCATTAAACTCCCTAAGGGAAAACTCACTGCTCCACAGTTACCAGGTTGTAATGTCAATGCTTTTTCAAATATGGGCATAAGTATCATCCTCCAATCGTCTGAAATTTCCCCAGTTCTCTCAATTACTCAAAACTTTTACTAGGGCATCACTAACAATCAATTTCCTTCAAATTGCCCTTAAAATTAGCCTACACCATTTCACTTGATATGCGAGCAATCCATGAGTTTTACTTTTACCTGCTACACAAGGGCAAGATTCAACAGTTAAAAATAGATGCCAAATGTGTGTTCAACTGATCTCTCATGCCCTAGTTAGCATCCATAATTTTACGTGAGTCACCCAGCAATGGTCCATCTAATTAACAGAATTATCTTGGCCATGTTCTATTAACTGTTCTAAATTCATTTTAGTTTTTCAAATATATTTTTCTGTCCAGAAGCCTCAAAATGCCTTTTTTGAGCCAAAGTCAATGAAGGTGTCATTTTCAGCTTACCTTATCAAAGTGAACCAGATAATGTTAACAATACATGTCAGTGTTCAGGTAATGGTGGGACTGTGAGAATAATGTATTCGTTGTAAGCCTGACTTTTTTTAAATGAGGAAAGGTAGAGGAAGCACAAGAGAATCTAAAAGCGAGTTTAAAATTGAGAAACCATACTGCTTCTTATAAATATGCACACCCAAAAAACCTACCTAACTGGAAATCACAAAATACAATTAAAATCTTGAGAAGCATTTTCGGTAAATGGGATGACAAACCTGCATTCAAACATATAAAGTTATAACATTAATTCTTTAAGGGAGCTTATAAAACTGTGGCAGATGAGTTCAACACAAGGAAGTGCAAGGTCACCCACACTAGACTCAACAAAAAGATTGATCACTGTACTTTCTAAATGGTGGGAAGCTAGAAACTGGAAGAGCAGAAGTCACTAGAAATTAATGGGCAGATAACAAAAGGAATTTAAAAGGTAAATGCTATGTTGTTAGCCGTCATCTAAAAGGAGCTGGAAGTTTTGCTAGTTATATAAAGCTCTGGTTAGATAGCATTTGGGATCCTGCATCCAGCTCGAGGTATTGCACCTTAAGGAGAATATAATGGCCTTGGAGCTGGTGCAGTGTAGTTTCATCAGAAAGGTAGCGGTGCTAAAAAAGGTTAAATTGAGGACAGGTGCCTTGGGTATGGAAGAATAAGATATGATCTAATTAAGGTGTATGAGATGATTAAAGGATTTTATAAAGGTAGAGAGAAAATATTTCCTCTGGTGGACGAATCCAGAAAAATGGGCATGACCTTAAAATTAGAGCTCAGCTGCTCCGAAGTTATGTCAGGAAGCACTTCTTCATGTAAAGGTTAATGGAAATCTGGAATTCTCCCACCAAAAAAGCTGTTAAGGCTATTCCAATGAAAGTTTCAAACTGAAATAAGACTTTTGTTCGGCTAGGGTATTAAGGGATATGGGAACAAGACAAGTAAATGCAGTTAAAAGACAAGTCAGTTATTATCTAACTGAATGGCAGAACAGGCCTGTAAAGCTGAATGGCCAACTCATGTTCTTTTGATAGTGAAATTAATGCAGGTATATAATAGAGGGAATTATTAGGTGATAACTCAGCAGCAACTCAAGTCAAATTATACAATGCTGCATGCTCTCCTTTCCTTACCATTCAGGTTTTCTGAAGTACTCATCACAACAGGTACAGACTGCACCAGCTGATCACTTGCTCCAAGCTCCTCCAGATACCCAGCTACAACTCCAGTTACTAGATTTGCTGTAAACCTGAGGAAGCCAGCCAAAAATGTTGCCCCAAAACCAATTATCATCTCCCAGATACCAAGATGAGCACTAAAGAAATCATACACTCAAGTTCAGCAATCACACAATGTAGTCAAGCTGTAAACATTAAATTCAAGTGAGCCTGTTTGTTTAAATGGATACCTCACCTTTTCAGGAATGTGTTTAAACAGGCAGACTCTAAGCTGCGTTTAAAAATCAGCAGCCATTGCAATCAGCATTGGGAGCTTGATGACCAGATAACTGGAGGCCCATAGTTGGTATTGAGGGAACATTTTAGGCAGTGTCTCTCTCAGCTGTATCACAGGTTCTGTGGCTGGAGTTGCAGATTGCTACAAGAAGCTGTGATCAAGTAGAATCAACTGGCCAGCTTTGGTTCACCAACTGATCCTGCTGGCAGAAAAACCATGCTTAAACAAAAGTGCTAACAGCCTCACCCCAACAGTTTTCAAGTACTGCACAATTTTAAGGATAATGGAAACACAAGTAATCCAGGTTACACTGTAATTCCTAATGCTCTGTTTTTAATCCATATTTTACAAACTAATAGCTGTTATCACTAAAAGCATGTTATTTATCCAAAGAGCAACAAGTGCATCATAGAGCCCAAGAGTACATTTTTCTCCTCCAATTGCTGCTTCTTTCTCCCTCACCCAACACACCTTTACTGTCAATCAATTCACCACTGATTGTACTGCTTCTATGGCCAGTGTGAATACGTATAATTTTCCATATTGGTTTGCCATCCTTTTCATTTGAAAAAAATAATTGCAGTCTAACTTAGTGTATATTTTCTATGCGGATTCAAGTATACACTGCAACAGTTCTGCATTACAAAGCAGTGTTCCCTCATACACTATTAGATTATGCAAACACAACAACTTGCATTTAACATAGCACCATAATGAAGAAAAATGTTCCAAGGCGCTTCATACTAATTATTAAAAAAAAGGTATTGAGAAAGGTAATTAAAAGTTTGGTCAAAAATATGGGTCTTAAAGGAAGAGTAAGAATTGAAGATAATGAGAGGTGCAAGGAGGGAATTCCATAACATAGCACCCAGGTGGCCAAAGAACAGCCGTCAATGCTTGGGAAGGGAAGAAGCACAAGAGGTCTTAATCAGTATAACTGAAAGTATGGGCTTTTAGGGGGATGGGGAGGTTTAGGGGTGGTGAAGTTTACAAAGATAGGGAGCAATGAAACCATGAGTGATTTAGACAGGAGGATGGGAACTTTAAAATCACAGACTTAGGATCAGGGCAAGTTCTTTTGTCTAAGATGTCTTAAAAAAAGCATACTGCATTAAAAAGTTGAAGGTATTAAAAAGCTCAATTTAAGATAAAAATTATTTTGTCTGCTAGATAAAAGCATAGATCAAGGTTTAAGTACTTTCTTCTGCTGAGAAAAACACGAGACTGAGCAGTACATGCAATGTGCTCCCCTTGAGGCTAAATGTATTTTTCTTGCCTTGTTATACTCTCATTATATTGTTATGATCCTAGCTGATGTTACTACTGGACAAGCCAAGTCTCAGGGTGGACACCTGGCTTGATAGTATCTATCAACAAAAAAAAAGTTAGCATCTAGCTTGTTTTTTTGTTTACATACGTGGATAGTGGCTACTGAACAGAGTCACAGAAGTCAGCTGATGAACTTTTAACAAAAGAATAAAATATTTATTAAATAAGAAAAGATGAACTGTATTACAATACTCCTTCACCCACAACTATACCTTAACAGTTATATACAGATTTCTAAGGATAACAAGTTACAAAAGCTATCTTATACTCTCTAATGTTCACAGTAAGTCAACAGTCCGTGTAAACCAATAGGCACCCTGTGGTCAGACACACCATACTCTGAAACCAAGTGACAGATGCCACCCCAGACAGATGCCATGGATCTCTCCTCAGCCTGCCCACAGATACTTGTCACACTGCGATCCAACCAGTCTCACTGAACTCAGTCTTTTACACAAGGGTTTCCAATCTCCACTCTCCAAGAACTCATTTTGGAATCACAGTGCAGAAGAGGCCCTTCGGCCCATCGAGTCTACACCGACATGTGAGAAACACCTGACCTACCTGCCGAATCCCATTTACCAGCACTTGGCCCATAGCCTTGAATGTTATGACATGCCAAGTGCTCATCCAGGTACTTTTTAAAGGATGTGAGGCAACCCGCCTCCACCACCCTCCCAGGAATCTTTTCCCAAACCTACGCCTTCTCTCTTTTGCCTTCCGCAAAGGTCCACCTCCAGGGTTTCGAACTCTCCTTCCGATATTCCTCTTCCCTGGATCGCCACATGCATTCAAGCTTCCTTCCACACACTGTTTCTCACTGACTCAGCCATACGCCACTCAACAGTACACCACTGCCTCAAATGCCCATTGTAAAGAGTTACAGACCGTCAGGCTTTTCGCACGTCTATATTGCATTAAATCTGTGTCCTGAAGCTTTCGTCTCTTTAAGCTTGAAGCCTCCCTCTCTGCTCCTTACTGTCACTTCCACAGGACGAAACCTCTTCCAGATTCCTGTCCTTTGACTAGACTGTCCTCTTGGGACATTTCCTGGTCCACTCCCCTGGGTTTGGGGACTTTATTCTTTAGTTTCTGGAACTTGCTTCTGCTGGCAACTGCTTCCAACTGAACTCAAGCTGCTTTTTAGTTTTGTGTGTGTTGTGTGTGGGGCGCCTCCCTCTCTGAACCCCTGTTACTAGGCAACAGCACCATTTCTTTCCTACTCATTTGCTTCAACTCTCCTTCAAGAGTCATAAAAATCTCACTAGAAATGCAGGTATACAAACAGAGCTTTACACCTGCTGCCTCCATCCAAAAACAAAACTAGATCCCAGGTTTCACCTTTTAAACCACAAATAGAAAAAAATATAAATTGAACTTAAACTTAAAGATATACCTTATTTCTAACACACAAATACAAATATAACTTAAGCTATCTCTATTTCCTAACAACATGAAACGTCACCTAAAACATCTCTACATATGCTTACCTCGTTTCATTTAACTTTAGGTGCAACTTTGATTCCATTTACAAAAGCAGGACAAGGAGTTCAGAATTAAAGGAACAATGCTGCTTGCATACAAGAATAGCGGGAAGTAAAAGGACAACATCCCCTATAGTTGCACATAGAATCAGACATTTTCATTTAGGGGCCAATTACAAAACCAAGGGAACGGCTTGAAATATTTGGTCTGTTAGCACAGAGACTTATGTAACATGACAGGTTCATGAACTGAATGATGATAAAGTTTAAGTGCATCTTCATAAAGTTTTCACTTAGGATGTGAAATATTTAAAATGATGTATCAGTAAATTAATGAAATATCACATCAGAAATCATTCGCTTTCTTCAAAGGCAGAACCAAAGTGACAGGATAGCCAAAACAGGTCCTCAGGAAATACCCGTTTCAGCAATAAATCAGACACAATGTGGTGAGTTGTCTTCCACATTATGATAGTATATTTAGAATGATTTCAAGTGCACCAAATTCAAATTAATTTCCTTTTCAACAAGTTACTGATTCAAGAATTGAGAGGCAATTTGAAAATAGTAAGAGTAAAAATTAGATTTTATATAATTTCCCATAGTTGAGATCAACTCTTCCTAAGATTTGACTTTTGCACAATGGCAACATTGGAGAAACAGCTCGGTTACTACACCAAACAGCTTTTAAACATTCTTTTATATTTATAAAATTAAAGACATAGTAATACAGGAAAGAAATATGGCAAGGTTAGAAAAAATAAACTGACTTATGCTGTTATACGTGATATCAATTTGGCAACAAATTCATAGCATAAACAAAAAACTAGGTTAAATTTATGACATAGTATCATAAATTGGCATCGCTCCAACATTACTGCTCAGATCCAGTGTAAGGTGGTACAATAAATGTAGAAATGGATCTAACTATTTAGTGGCATGATCCTTTCAGGCTGATGGGTTTGCATGATAAATTTCAAGCACCTATTGTAATGGTAGCTTCAAGTATTATAGAATCAATACCACTTGACTGACCATTTTCGTGGGTTTTGCAAGTGGAAGCATGGGAATACCAATTTGCAAATTGGTAACATACAGTCACATATCTTGTCTCATTTTGTGCCAACAGAGTCAACATATAAGCTCTGAAGAAGAGTGATACGGACTCGAAACGTTAACTGGATTACTAGTCTAGCAACATTACCACTGCCCCAGTGTTCCCTGCAATGAGGGAAATATCAAGCACCCTGATCTCAGGAAACTTAATGCTAACTGCCCAACCTGGCCCTCTCCACTAGCCAGTAAGGTAATAACCCCAACCAAGACAATCATCATTCAGGACCTTTTCCCAATGCCAGACCAAAACTAACTGCCTGAAACCAAAACCAACATCCTAACCTGGAATGGTCCCAGTGTAAGCATGTCATGCTAATGTATTCACAAGCACCATAGAATCAAAATACTCTATGGTTTCATAAAATATACACTTTCAGAAAGTGTAAACCTATAATGGCCTCAAAATATGAAAATCCACACTTAAGATGTAGAATGGCTTTATAAAACCTAAATAAGGTATTTGGTAATAGCTGCACTAACAATCAATTTAAGATATTCAATCGAGCTTGTAACATTGCTCATTTACACTTCCTAGAAGCGATACACATCCATACACAGGAACCCGTTTCTCTGCAAACAAAAGGAATATGTTCAAGCCTTGCACCTTTTTTTGAGTTACCCAGGAGCTTGGAGAGCCTATAGCTCCCCATTGCTTCTCTATAGCAACACCTTGACCAATCAGAATTGATCTACCAACCAATGAGCACTCGTGTAGTATAAATTGTTGTAATCATTTGAAATGTCGAATGCTTGATTATTCCCGATGAGTCAAGACAAAAAGCTTTGGCAACATGTTTCTCTTTTCAGCAATAAATAAGGTACTAAAAAAAAAAAATCACTCCTACCCCAGTACAACTTCTAAAATAAATCCAAGATTTACAACCTGGCATGTTTATGAATTCAATTACCAAAGGTACAAATTTGGGATCAAGTGCATATGCATTTGGTTGGCTTCAAACAGTGTCTTGCAGAATCATCTGAACTTGCCATGCAGACACATAAGTAAAGGGAATTGGATCACGATCTGAAAAAGAAAAATTTGCAGGACTACAAGGGAAAAGGCAGAGGAGTGGTACTAGATGAATTATGGCTGGCTGTTAAAGGCCCCCTGAAATGGCCAGTTGTACCAAACTGTTACGACAAAGAACAAAACTGGACAGATCATCAAGCAGTTGGCATCAGATTCTTACATAATGATACTGTACTGCCAAGATCCAAGACAACTCCATCACCATCCCTGGGTGTGCCTGTCTCATCAGAAAGAGAGGCAGAGGTGGCAGCACAGAGAAAAGAGTCTTGGGAGCCCTCATCAATAACTTTGGACCCCACAAGTGTCATTGCATCAGATCAAACATGGGCAAGGAAATTCCATGCCAATTACCATCCATCATCCCTCACTCAGCTGATGAATCAGTACTCCTCCACGTTAAAACCGCTGGGAAGAAACAGAGGAGTAAGGTCATAAAATTCTCAAAACTATGCCCCCAGCACTTCATGGATGTCATCAGCAGCAGAATTCTATTCCACCAAAATCTGTAACCACACGGCCTGGCATATCCCCTTACTTTACCATTATCATAAAACCAAGGGACCAAATCTGATTCATTGGAGGAGAACATGCTGGGAGTAGCACCTAACAATCAAGTGCCAACCCAGTGAAGCTCCAAAACAGGACTACAAACATTCTAAACGGTGAAAACAACATACTACAGACAGAACTAAGCAATCCCATAACCAAAAGAGCAAATTCTCTGCAGTCCTGCCACATCCAGTTGTGAATGGTGGTGGGGAATTTAAAAAAATAACTGAAGGAGGTAGCTCCACTAACATCCCCATCCGAAATAATGGAATTCAACAAGACATGGGTGATGCATTTTAACCATCTTAAGCCAGAATGGCTGCGAGGGTGATCTAGTGTTCCAGAACAAAGCATGCCCCTAGCCAAGCCAATACAGCTACAACACTGGCACTTACCTGACAAAGTGGAAAATTTCCAAGGTATTTCCTATCCTTGAAAAGCAGGGCAAATACAATGTGACTACTTGTCACTGCACCAGCCTATTTTCAAAGTGATGGCTGAGGTTGTTAGACGTCAATCATCTCAGTTCCAGGACACCACTGTGGAGGTTCGTCGGGGCAGTGCCCTAGGCCCAACCATCTTCAGCTGCTTCATCAATGACCTTCACTCCATCATAAGGTCAGAGGTGGGGATGTTCACTGATGATGCACAATGTTCAGTACCATTCACGACTCCACAAATACTGAAGCAGTCCATGTCCAAGTGCAGCAAGACCTGGACAATATCCAGGCTTGGGTGGAAAGTAACATTTGCGCCACACTCAAGTGCCAGGCAATGACCATCTCCAACAAGAGAGAATCTAGCCATCGACCCTTGATATTCAATGGCATTACCATTGCTGAATCCCCCACTATCAACATCCTGGGGGGTTACCATTGACCAGAAACTGAACTGGACCAGCCATATAAATACTGTGGCTACAAGAGCAGATCAGAGGCTAGGTCAGGAGTTTGAGGGAATACTCTCCACTTGCCTGGATGGGTGTAGCTCCAACAACACTGAAGAAGCTTCACACCAGCCAGGACAAAGCAGCCCGCTTGACTGGCACCCCATCCAATAACATTCACTCCGTCCACCACCAACGCACAGTGGCAGCAGTGTGTTCCATCTACAAGATGCACTGTAGGAACTCACCAACATTCCTTAGACAGCACCTTCCAAACCGACGACCGCAACCATCTAGAAGGACAAGGGCAGCAGATAGATGGGACCACCACCACCTGGAAGGTCCCATTCAAGCCACTCACCATTCTGACTAGGAAAAATATTGCCATTCCTGTCACTTGGTCAAAATCTGGAATTCCCTCCCTAACAGCACTGTGGGTGTACCTACACCACATGGACTGCAGCAGTTCAAGAAGGCAGCTCACCACCACCTTCTCAAGGGCAATTGGGGATGGGCAATAAATGCTGGCCTAGCCAGCGTTGCCCACATTCCATGAATTAATTTTTAAAATGGAACAGTTTGTCAACAACACTATCAAATAACACTTACTGGAGTTCAATTTGGCTTCCACCAGGACTATTTGGTTCCAAACCTCATTATAGCCTTCATTCAAACATTGACAAGAGCTGCATTCCAGAGATGAAGTGAAAGTAACTGGATATCAAAGACAGCATTTGACTGAATTTGTCAAAGGTCCCTAGAAAACTGAAGTCAACAGGAATCGGGGGAAAACTCACCACTCTCTAGAATCATACCCTAGCACAAAGGAAAATGTTTGTGATTGTTAGAGGTCAATCATTTGAACCCCAAGACATCGCTACAGGAGTTCATCAGAGTAGTGTCCTGGCCCAATCAGCTTCAGTTGTTTCATTTACCTACCCTCACCATTAGGTCAGATATAGGGGTGCTCGGTGATGATTGAACAGCATTCAATTCCAGTTGCAACTCATCAGACAATGAAGCAGTGTATGTCCTAATGCACTATGAGCCAGACTACATTCAAGCTTGAGTTGATGTGTGGTATTAATGTCATTTACCACTTAATCTTGTAGCCACAGTAGAGACTAGGCACTCTGCAGCCAGTGTCTCACCTTCTGACTCCAAAAAGCCTACAAGTACCTACAAAGCACAAGTCAGAGGTCAGGCAGGGACATAGACAGGCTGGTGGAATGGATGGAGAAATGTCAGATGAAATTTAATGCAGAGAAGTGTGAGGTGTGTTAGGAAGAACAAGGCAAAGCAAAGGGTATAACTTGGATGCAAGATCAGGGACACGGGTACTCTTTTGAGAAACAAAATCAATAATTAAACTAAAAATCAATAAATCAGAGGGGGTAACAGCCCCTAGTGGGGCACTGTAACTAAAACAAAAACGTGAAAGGAAACTTACAAAATTAAATCAAAATGTCATTTCCAGGGATGGTGGGGGTGATGATGATGCACCCCAGCCCCCACGATGCCCACCGATCACAGATGGCCTCTAGTGTACCGGTGGACGCCACACGGTCCCTCTCCAGGGCCACCCGGCTGTGAACATAACTGCGGTAGAGGGGCAGACAGTCGGGCTAGATGACCACCTCAACCTCCTGATGCTTGGACCTGTTGATGGCCACCTTGGCCAGGCCCAGGAGCAGGCTTATGGGGAGGTCCTCCTCCCTCCCCAGCCCCCTCTGCACCAGTTGACTAAAGATCAGGAGCCTGGGGCTGAAGGGCAACCAAAAATTGAGGAGCAGCCCCCTCAAATAATCAAAAAAGAGCTGCAACCTCGAGCAATCTACGTACACGTGGAACACGGACTACCCTTGGCCACAGAAAACGCATGTGGCCTGGGAGTCTGAGTGTGCAGTCAGGTCCGAAGGACACGGGTGTGCACAAATTGTTGAGGATGACAGGGCAGGTTGAGGAAGTGGTTAAAAAGGCATGCAAGACCCTGGGCTTCAAAAATAAAAGGAGTAAAAAAAGCAATACGTTATGAAGAACCTTCATTAAACACTGGTCTCACCACAACAGGAATATTGTGTCTAATTCTGGACACAACTTTAGGAAGAATGTGAATGCATTAGAGAAAGGCATTGCAGAAAAGATTTATAGAACACTTCCAAGAAAGAGGGATTTCATGATATGGATAGATTGGAGAAGGCTGGGAGGATAGTTGATAAGAGATGATAATGTAGGTAGAGAGAAACAGTGCCATTGGCAGAGGGGGTCAAGAACCAAAGGACACCAATTTAAGGTGGGTGATTAGCAAAAGAACCAATGGCAACATGAGGAACATTTTTATGCAGCAAGTGGTTAGGATCTGGAATGTACTTTCTGATAGTATTGTAGATTCAGAATCAATCATGGCTTTCAAAAGGGAATTAGATAGGCAGCTGAGAGAAAAAAAATGGAGAAAAGATAAGGGAGTGGCATGTACATGACTGGCAAATGGCCTCTTTCTGTGCTGTGACCATTCTACAATGGCACACTCTCTACTTGCCTGGATGAGTGCAGCAACTCCAGCAGCACTTAAGTAACTCAACACCATATAGGATAAAGCAGCTAGCTTGATTGGCAACCCATCCACCACCAGGACAACAATGGCTGATGTGTGTACCATCTACAAGAGGCATCTGTGATAACATCTCTCAAACCCACAATTTTTATCACCCAGGAGGTCAAGGACAGTAGGCACATGAGAACACTACAAACTCTAAGTTCCTCTTGGAAACATATGGCCTTTCCTTCAACACTGCTCAGTCAAAATCTTGACACCACCGCCCCAACACCACTGTCGGTGTACCATCATCACATGGATTGTAGTCTTCAGGAACAGCTCACCATCATCGACTCAAGGGTAATTTGGGTTGGGCAATACGTGCTGCTGTTGCCAGGGGCCACCATAATCCATGAATGAGCCAAAATAAACGCAGAATGAAATCTGACACATATAAAACAGAGAAGAAATGTGTTTACTCATGTGTTGCATTACATTTAAGTAACTACATGGATGCTGTCCCACACATTACAGGGCTATATATTAAATAACTGCAAAATGAGAAAACATCCATACACAAACAACATGGCTACATTTTACAGGCTTGAAATGAATAGGTAGGCACAAAATAAATACTATTTGAAATATAGTTGCTAATTAATGAGCCAGGGAAAAGCATGCAGAGGGTGGCAGCAGGCAAGCCAGGGAAAGACGGGGGGGGCGGGCAAAAGGGGGGTGAAAGAAAGGAGGAAAGAGAAAGGGATGGAAATTAGAAGCTGATCAGCAAATAGGAGGGATAAAAATATTAAAAAAAGGAATGAGTCATTTATATGGCTTTCATGTTCTTAGCAGATCACAGTGAATTACTTATGAAGTGCAATCGCTAGATCAAAATCCTGGAACTCTCTCCCTAACAGCACTGTGGGTGTGCCTACACCACATGGACTGCAGTGGTTCAAGAAGGCAGCTCACCATCACCTTCTCAAGAGCAATTAGAGGTGGGCAATAAATGCTGGCCTAGCCAGTGATACCTACATCCCATGAATGAATTAAAAAAAAAACTTTTTTGGGGGGGTCATTACACCTATTTTAATTTTGCAAAGCAAGGTTGGCAAGCAGCAATGAGATAAGTGACTAGTCAATCTCTTCTGCATGTGCTGGTTGAGGGACAAAAGTTGTGCTTCTTTGCACTGGTATCACAGGGTCTTCTACATCCACTTCAACAGGCAAATAAGGCCCCAAGTTTAATGGTATCTGACAGGTTATTTCCTTTTAAGCTAAAAATGCAACGCCAATGGGAAAGAAACTTTCTTGCTACAATATGGACTACTTGTCAGCTTTGGCTCAGTGGTAGAACTCTCGAGTCAGAAGGTCATGGATTCATGCCCCACTCAAGAGACTTGAGCACATTATTGAAACCAGCTCTCCAGTGCAATACTGACGGAGTGCAACACTGTCAGAGGAGCCAACTTACAAATGAAAACAGAGGTCCCATCTGCCCTCTCAAACAGATGCAAAAGATACCATAAGAGTATGAAAGTTTTTCTCAGACCCCGGTAAACATTTATCCCTCAACCAACGTTATTAAACTTACCACTGTTTACCTAGCCATTTACCTTGATGATGTCAGTGAAACCTGTGCACACAAATTGGCTGCTGCTTTTCCATACATTACAACAGGGATTGTACTGCAGAAGTATTTAATTGGCTGTAAAGTGCTTTGGGATGTCCTGAGGTTATCAAGTTATCCCCTTTCATAAAGCAGCACTACAATCAACAGAAAACAACCACTATTTTAAATACACAATTAAAGACTCTAGACTATACAGAAAAATGTCTGCATACTGGATGAGTTTATTGCAACTTGACTGCTTTCTCAGCTTTAAGATAGCGTGCTTCTTGTAACAGTTCAGTCTAATAGATTTAATGCATACACAATGTTGCAATGAGTTGCAACATGGTCCAAATAATTGAAAGGGGTGATAGGTCCCTGTTCTGATCCACTCTGACGAAAGTCATGTTACATTAATACATCATAACATAAATATATTCAAAGATAACAGGAAAGGCAGTCAAGTCTGGAAAACCTGTTGACATCCCATTCAAAGTACAACATTAAATTACATTTCCAGCAATTGTCAGAAGAATGGTGTTACAGAACGACTGAAATTGTTTTCTACATTAAAATATAATGGAACACTATAAAGACCACAATTCAGGAGTTAAGTCTTTATTGACATAAAATTCAAATAGCAACCTTCACTGACTCAGTGTACTCTATGCTAGGGTGTCACACTATGCAGACTAGGAGGGCTCAGTTCAATCCCTGCTCTCTGATGAGTTAGCTGTCAACAAGTGCGGTCATCAGATGTTATATTTAGCTGTTCCAACAATTGCTGAGGGGTACAGTATAGGAAAAGCAAGAGAATGCAGCCAGGGATTCTGCTAATTGCTGTAGAGTGACCCCTCCTGGAAGAGATAGAGTGAGCTACAGATCAAGTTACAAGGCTCTCACAATCAAGTACTAGCATTTATTGCCTACTTTCACACATGAATGACAGACTAGAGCTTCAATGAAGATAAATTCACTGCTCAAAAGGAACTCAGCCACACAGACATCTTTTAAAATTTGGTTTCTGGGATTTGGATGGCACTGGCAACACATTAGCCATCCCTAGTTACCCCGAAAAAGTGTTGGAAAGCTCTCGTGTCGCATTTCCTTTGAAACTGAGTAGCTTGCTATGTCATTTTAGAACATTTAAGTTCCCCTGCCCTGAAGGGTATTAGGGAGCCAATTTGGCTTTTTTGACAACCCACCAGCTTTCATGGTGTCAGGCCACAAATTACCAGATTAAATTCAGTTCCACAATTTGCCATGGTGAGATCTGAACTCTCAACCTCTATGTTACTTAAGATTCCAGTATATAGCCCAGATCTGCTTTGCTCACAGACATCCAGGTGTGGATGCACTGGAACACTATCAGCCTTGGAAGTATTGTACATAAAAGGTGCAAAAAGGAAAAAAAACATCAGCCAGGGTTACCAATTCTGATCACTAACTTGCTATTGTGCTACAAGGACTGTGGAACTTTTAAGCAAAAACATGAACAGGCTTAGCTATAGTGCTGCCTGATGGTTGAATAGCCAATGTTCACTAAGCTCACAAGCGAGCCATCACTAATTAACCAAGGTACTGAATGGCAGACAAAGCTCTGTGGAACCATGTCCCAGTATGTCTAAACGAGGCTGAAAATTGTTGAGAGGCTGGGGTAATTCCGTCACAGGAAGGCAGCCAAAATTCATATTCCAGTTCAAATCACCACCTTTGGGCTAAGGTAGATAATGGGGAAGAAAAATAATGATAAATAGAGGAAATAGATTCCAACATTTAAGTCAAATATTAATTCATGTTTTTATATAGACAGAAAGGTAACAAATTAAAGTTGATGTTTTCTACAGATTGCTAGAGATTATAAGCACCTTTATCAAAGTTTGTCATTTCTCATTAGAATGTATGGGAAAAAGTTTAACAACTTGCATTTACATAATGCCTTTAATGTAATAAAACACCCCAAGGTATTTCACAGGAGCATTATATAGCAAAATTTGGCACTCAGCTACATAAAGCTATATTAGGGCAGAAGGCTAAAAGTTTGGTCAAACAGGTAGGTTTTAAGGAGCATCTTAAAAGGAGGAAAGAAGGGTTTAGTGAAGCAATTCCAGAGCTTGCGGCGGAGGCAGCTGAAGGGGCAGACACCAATGGTGCAGTAATTTAATTCAGGATGCTCAAGGGGTCAGAATTAGATTAGCGCACCAATCTTGGACGGTTGTGGGGCTGGAGCAGATTACAGAGATAGGGAGGTGTGAGGCCATGGAGGGATTTGAAAACAAGTCGAGGCATTGCTTGAGTAGGAGTTAAATTATTCAGAGTCCTAGCCTCCATGATTATTGATACTCTTTAAGCACATCCTGGAACTAAATTTTCATTTTTAAGTCAGCTACTACAATCGTTCATATTCCAAATAGAACACAAGACTAAACAAATGAAGTATACCTGAAACACCTAAGAGAAAGACCAATGGAAAAAAACTTCCAATGTTATAGCATCATAAACCTGTTTCTATTGCTTTTCTTACATACAGAATTCAGCTGAAATATTTAATGCATCATAACCAGGGATGCGCAAGTGTCGAAATTTTTTTATAACTTACTTCATTGTTATAATTGTGCAGTTATCCATAAAATATCCCCTCAATTTTATAATTTAAATTCAGCATTCCAACTTCCCAGATAGTTCCAAGCAAATACATGCTATAGTACTTAATCATCCTCACCAAGTTCAATTCAAAGTCCGTCATGGCAGCACAAACAAAAATGGCCTATCTTTCCGCCTCAAATCATTACACCTAGGGACCCCTAATGAAAGTGGACAAGCACAAACAGGATCTGGCTTAGCTTTGATGTCTCTAAGTGCTGAACTGGTTGCCCATACTGTCCAGGCTTGATACGAGAAAACAGTCATTTGACCAAGGCATGAAGGAGCCAGCATCATACCCCAGCATAACTCCAACAAAATTTAGGACAGGAATGGAGAAGTAAAAGGAAATAGGGTCAAAAAAGAAGTTATTAGGCCCTTTTTAAAGATGAAGGCAAAGGAGAAAGAGCTAGACAAGAATGTTGCTTGGGCTGTAGAACTTTTTATTACAGAAAATGCAAACATGCACTGTGAAAATCTGCACAATGTAACCATTTATACTGCCACCTTCAGGGTAGTAAATCCAGTATGCACACTCATGCAAAAAAGTATGAAACTTCATCAAAAGAATTGCCTTGCTCTAGAAAAAGAGTTTAATCTTCCAAATGAAATGGGGAATGTGGAGGTTGGGGCAGGTGGGAGGTTTTCCAAGAGCTCTGGCTTGTGGTACATAAAGGTCATATTTTTCATAACTAGGTATCACATCACCAGCTTATTCAATAAATGGCTGAACACCTAAAACACTAACTAACTAGGTTCAGATGCTCAGCGCAAGTTTAGCTAATAGATTTTAACCAGGTTAGAGCCAAGGAAGGAAAAACAAAAGGAAAATTTTTTTACTCAGGATTGTTATCCAGAAACTCTTGCTGGAAGCATATTTTTTGACACCAAGTAGGAACAGGTTTGATCTTGGCTGTATTGCCATCTCTGCCTCTTCCCCTTCCCCCACAGTCAAATAACGTGGCACTGTCAAAGTTCACACAAGACAAGTATTAGAAGGCAACTATTACCCATGAAGCTATATCTCTAAGGAATTGACACCTTTTCGGAGAGGACAAAAATAAAGTCTCACAGGAAGTACACAATTTTCCTGGTCTAGATATTTTCTATAGTATCTCAATTCCCACCCAAAGACTATAACTATATACCATATATATTTTACAACATACACTAAATAGTATGATCATGCAAGTGTGGTGCATTATTCATGTACAACTACAATTTGCTAAAAACATGCATCACACACGTCCTTAACAGATTTAAACGAATCAAAGTAGTTTTTTTTAAAATTATTCCCAAAGATAACTTACTTATATAGCACCTTCAATGAAATAAAACGTCCCACAGTAAAAAGGAAAAGAATTAAGGATAGTGACCAAAAGCAAAGGCAAAGTGGTAAGAAATCAAGACTGGTAAATTTAGAGTATTGCAAAGTGCAGAATGGAAACAGTCAGAGGTTCTGCAGCAAGAAGTAGAGAAAAATTAAATGAAAGATAGGCTTGCTTATATAGCCCTTTTCATGATCACCAGACATCTCAAATTGGTTTTACAGCCAATGAATAACTTTTAAAGTGTAGTCATCGTTGGAATGTATGAAAAGCGGTAGTCAATTGTGCACAGCAAGCTTCCATGATAATCTGTTTTTGTGATGTTGACTGAGGGATAAATATTGACCAGGAGACCAGGGACAACTCCCCTGCTCTTTTTTCAAAACTGTGTCATGAGATCTTTTACATCCACCAGGCAGATGGGACCTCAGTTTAACATCTCATCTGAAAGATGACACCTCAAACAGTGCCTTGCTCCCTCAGTACTATACTAGAATGTTAACCTTCATTTCTGTACTCAAGCCCTGGAGTGGAACTCAAACCTGGAAAATTGCACAAAGGAATTGGACACAGAAACACAGGGATGAATGAAGATATGGAGGTAGGAAGGGCAATGTTGTGTGATAATTTGTAGAGGATGACGAGGATATTAAAATCGATATGTAGACTGATAGAGATCCAGTAAAATCTGGACAGCAAAGAATTGGGATGAAAACTTAAATGTGGGATGGGATCCAAGAGACAAAGTTTAAAGACGTTGAATTTTATGCAGAGCAGAACTAAGGTTTCTAGCACAAAGAACATTGGGGTAATCAATTAGATGGTGATAAAAGTGTCAAAAGCAATTCAACAGCAGATGGGATGATGTAGTGGTCTTGGTGCTGTTTAATAACAAATACCAAGTTGTGCATAGTCAGGTTTAATCTGAGGAATCAACCAAAAACAAAGTAGTTAGGTGCTGCAGGAGATAGTTTTAGCTGGGTGCTGAGCAAGATGGCTTCAGTCTTGCTAAGGCTGAATAAGGTGGAGAAAATTCATCCACTTCTAGATCTTTATGTTGACCAAGTAGTCAACCAACACAATGATGGTTGAGGAGTCAAGATTGGTAGCAGCGAGGATAAACTGAATGTCATTGGCTTACATGAAAAAGCTGACCCTCATGCCTACTAAGGATAGATCCCTGGAGAACTTCAGGGATAATACAGGAGCAGGAAAATAGCATGGTCAACTGTGTCAAAGGCTGCAAAGAAGTCAGGGGCAACAAGGTAGGAGCTGGGAAAGCACTACAGCTTTTGGCAATAAAGGAGATAATCCATTTTCATACTTGTTACGTTGCCTCCAATTTCTGAAATTTCAGTTTTTATTTTATTCAAACGCTATACACACAATAAAGCAAACCAGAAGATCAAATTTGGGAAAACCTTTGATAGCCATCAACAAATGTGAATATTTCACAATTTTGTAACACTGTAAATTTGGAATATATACTTTTGTTGCTCAACTTGTCATTCTTATTGCCTTGCAACATTATTCCGGTGCTCCCGCAAAAATGTCATTAATTTTAATGCAGCTCTGCTTAGTTGTGGAGCAACAGAAAGACTATTGCTACATGTATTCCAAGTATTAAATGAACAGCAAATCAGTTGGGAATCCTCTATGTTCAAACACATTATAACTGAAGTCAAATAGATATTATCCTTTCTTTTAAAAGATAATCTTGCGCATCTAAACACAAGGCAGCCATAATTCCTGAAATTATATTTACATGAATAAGGCAAAGTGTTTCGAAATGTTTTTTTAAAAGCAAAATAAGCTTATCCCTCTGAAAAACGCCTTACCTCTTATTCATGGCATAGTTTCCCTATTTTTTATGATTACAAAGTAGATTTGGGGAAGGGTGCAGAATCAGTGTACCTGTATATGTATGTGTGTACGCGCATATGCATTTAACTAGTTACTTATAAATTCAAAAGTTGCCAATCTGAAAGTTCATGGAAGAAATTAAAGTTGGTGGGCACCTAGTTCGTCCTGATTAATAAACTAATAACTTCAATAGATCAGATTTGGAGATCACCAGTGAATTCCTTACTTTGTTTTCCTCCAACTTTTACCCATTTTAGAATTTACAGCACAGCAGCTAATAGTCTTTTACATTTAATCTCAGGACTTCCTGTTCACAAAGACAATTGAGAACCTACTCTGTCAAGTGCCTTAAAGGTTTACTGATAAGAACCCTCTAAGAGCTCTGCTTTTGAATTCTGCACATGATTTACTTACATAGTTAAAGTAAAAAACACTATCAAAATGTCACTTCAGTTTTCACTAAATTACTTTGTATATATCCATATAGCAGCTTTATATACACTTCAGTTTTTAGTAAGTAAACAACTGGTACACAGTTCTGCAGTGCAAAATTTGATACTTAAGCACGCAAGAATAAATCTCTGATCACTGTCTGAATCGGTAAAAATGTAGCATAAAATGGGTTATATTACTGGACTAGTAATCCAGAGGCCTAGACTAATGATCTGGAGACATGTGCTCAAATCTTACCACAGCAGTCAGGGAATTGAAATTCGTTAATTAAACAAAAATCTGGAATTTAAAAAAAAACTAGCATCAATAATTGTGACCATGAAGCTACCAGATTATCGTAAAATCCCATCTGGTACACTAATATCCTTCAGGAAAGGAAATCTGCTATCCTTAACCAATCTGGCCTATATGTGACACCAGATCCACAGCAATGTGGTTGACTCTTAACTGTTCTCTGAAATTGCCTAGCAAGCCGATACATTGTACTCAAAAAAGCATTTCACCACCATTTTCTCACAATTAGGAACAGGCAAGAAATACGTAATTCCCAGCTATGTCCATGGTATTTTTTTCTTTAAAACGCGTGTATGCAACTGAACGTGCTATTTTGTCTCATTTTGAACATTTATCTTAGGAATACATTTTTGTTACAATTCAAGGTTTCCAAAACACTATCATCTTCTACTTAGGCAGTCCCTCGGGACTAAGGATGACTTGATTCCACTCCATTTTATGGGTTCTGAAATGGTTGATCAGCTCAGTGTGTTATCTACAGACACTGCCAGATGCAGGGCAGGTGGTGCTTGAAGGGTTGGGTAGATGGGTTGGTTGGAGGTTTGTGTGCTCTCTCCAACCCCTCCCCTTCACCTCTGCACATTCCCAAAGTCTCTTGATGTGTTCAGTGTCTTCCTGAATTTGTCTTCTCCATTTTTGTCAGTCATAAGCCTGAGTTGGGAGATATGTTTGAACTCTTCAGGGATTCTTTGAGGACATTGCTAAAGCGTTTCCGCTGTCCTCCTGGGAGTCTCCATCCACGATTGAGCTCAGAGTAGAGCAGCTGCTTCAGGATTCTGGTGTCGGGCATATGAACAACACATCCCACCCAGCAGAGCTGTTTTGAATGATTAGTGCCTCGATGCTGGTCAAGTTGCCTTGGGAGATGATGCTGTTGGACTGCCTTTTTTGCAACCGGATTTGGAAGATCTTGCAAAGGCACTACTGGTGGTACTTCTCCAGTGCCATACAATTATGCCACATTAACAGATGATTGAAATCAGTAGTGTGAAGTAGATTGCCAACCCAGTCAGAACATAGTTCACTTTGCTGAAGGACACTTACAAAAAGCTTCGACAAGAAGCTGGCTCCCCATGTGTGGAAGCAGAATAGGAAGGAAGGTGAACATGTGCTGGTTATTAAAATGCTTAGTAACAGTAGTGTCAGTTGCCTGTAACTAAGCATCCCTGTACTGATCTGTGCACTAGTGTTAAAGCTCTACAAGGCATCTTATTAAAGTTAACATTCGAGAATGATTGAGAATACAAAATAAGCTACTCAAGCAGCAAAGCATCATGATCCATCCAAACTCAAAGCAGCTATTTTCTACATCTACAACTGATCTGACAATCTTAAAGAGAACCAGAGATTATCTAATGTAATTTATATCTTGAAGCTTTTACAAATATACAAATGCATACATGCATCATTAAATACTATTGGCATATTACAAATTTAGGTCATCTAACACGAGTGATGAGCAAAAAGTAATCTTTTCAAATCTAAATATCAGGCTTGCTCTTCAACATACTTGTAAAAGCTTTTTTTCCCGAAAAAATACAACTGCATATAAAGAAAAAATATAAACATACCATATCACCACTAACAAAAGATTGAGGGTCGATCCTATTTAAAACTTAAATGGCTGCTCGCACTACTCCGTTCTTTACAGCCAGAGGCATGCATCTATCTAGTCGTCAGATAACAAATTTCACTTAGTTAACTATATCTTATCCAATATTAGGATTAAGAATCGATTTGCACCTCGATTTCATAAATCCATCCTGTGGACTACACTACTGTATTCCACCTCCATAGCTGGAAGCGAGACCTCTACAGCCTTGCATGGTAGCTCGTTGTAAGGCAGGTAGATTTCTCAGAATCTTACCCATTCAATATGCTAGCTGCTTATTTACAATGCACTTAAAGTCACTTTTCCAAAACAGACATTTATTTTTTTTAAAAAATCAATTTTTATGGCCATTACACCACTACAGAAAAATGATTTTAATCCCCCCAAAAATGATCAAGATTCACTCGTTAAGACAACAGAAGAGGGGAAAAAACTTGGCGTAAGCAAAAGACGGGATAGCTTCAGTCTTTCTTATAATTACTGTCAATGACCGGAGTCAAATTAAGCTGCCATCTTAGGTTAAGAGCGATTCTTTGTGTACAGCCTGTCCAGAGAGAAAACGCTGACCAAACAAACGAAAGGGAGAGCTGCTGTTCTCCTCATGAGAAAAAAGTTAGTTTACTGAGAAACGTATGGAAATAGTTTGAAAATTCACTAACCATACAGTGGGTAACACAAATCTGATGGTTGACCTGCAAGTTTTTATTTTAAAAGTCTATGCGTATGTTCCCCCCACCCCCCCACCCCTCGAACAAAGAGGTTTACAATGTGTGAATGTGTGTGTCCTTGCCGCCGAAGACAACGACAAACATGGATGATTAAGCCTTGATGATGGTGGTTGGTGAAATGTTGGGCGAGTGCTTGAGTGCCGTGTGGGATCTTCCCCTCCCCTTAACATTCCCCATTGCCCCCTCCCCTTAACATTCCCCATTGCCCCCTTCACCTTGATTTTTTTTCTCCTTACACTTTCACAAATGCACGTGTTTTCTGTCCTCTCCTGAACTCGGTTTTGAAATATATGCACACACACACACACGCGCACACATTAAGATTTTTTTAAAGAAACAATCGGCTTATTTTGAAGACGGTGCAAATGAATGAATGAAAAAAGTCGATTTGCACAGTTCCATGTCTGGTTTTTGCTTTACAGAAGTGAAAAGTGACTAAAAGCCCAGCTTATCAACACACTCGATTCTGTTGCGAAAGACCAGAAGTCTTTCAGACCACGTTCTGCCCTATATCAAAAAGGAGAGATTAAAACCACCGGCTGGACCAAGACTGAGCGACAACTAACCAGGACTGAAACCGACCACAAAGAGAAGCGCCTTTTTAATCTCTGCCTTTTGGTGGTTGTTACTCAAATACGACTGGCAAAGGAAACAGTAACGGAAACATTAAACACGCCGTTTGAGCTTGAAGTTGAATATTCTCCCCCTCAAAAAGAGAAATAATTATTTGTAAACCGCTTCTCACCTTATCCCATCCCTCCTCAGCCCCTTTATTTATCACTCTCTTTGCCCCTTGGAGCCCTCTCCTTTCCCATTGCCTCCCCTGACCCTCAGAGCGGCAGCAAGCCGCCGCGGTGCGTGTGAGAAACTAGTTCAAACCATTCGAGTCCACTCCAATGACCTCAGGGAACCACCAAGTACCCAAACCACACACAGATAGACAAGCGAGAGACAGAGAGAGAGAGAGAGAGGAGAAACTTACACTAAACCCACAATCATAGCACACAAAATACAGGACAGGGCGCCGACACTCATTTATTACCTCAGAGAGAGAGACAGTAAACTCTCTGCTGGCTGTGATGAGGACAGCGCTGCTCTCTCTATTAATGAAATGTTAATGGCTGCTTTGCCAGCGGCAACGCACTCTCTAGTAGTGGTAGTTAGTGATCTCGCTGACCGCCTGCCCCCACCTCCTCCTCCCAGTCCTTTCATGTTTATTTACAGTCAAATTTCCTCTAACTCGACCCAAACGCCGACTCTCACACACTTCTCTCCGTACTTACTTTGTTGGTGTTCCTTTTTTTATTAAATTGTTTTTTCCTCACTCTTCTTTCGCTCTGGTGCGTTTCTAAATTTCGTTAATTAGAATTCTGTTTTGTTTTTTATTTTTTTAAAACAGTTTATTATAGATTTTTTTCCCCAGCGGCGCTTCACTCGTGTTTTATAGTTGTGATAATCTTCTCGCTCGCCGCCTGTCCTCACTCACTCACTCCTTTGTGTTATTTCTCTCTCACCAGAAGTTGGAGCCCAGGCTTCCCCCGCGCGTTCCCGCGGCTTCCCTCCCTCTCCGCGCGTTCCCGCGGCTTCCCTCCCTCTCCGCGCGTTCCCGCGGCTCCCCCACCCGCCGCCACCCCGCACGCTGCGTGCGCGCACCCGCCGTCCCGTTCCCGTGCTCAATAACTCACGTCAGTGAATTTAATTTGCATATTTCTATGCCGCCTCCGGATTGGACGTCCACCTCCCCCAACCGAGCACGCGGCCACGAACGCAAGGAAGCGGACCGAAAGGGATTTAAAAAAAAATTCAAACGCCAAGATTCTGAACTTTAACGGTGCGGCTTGTCCGCCGATCGTGGAAAGTGCTTTCGCTTCTTTTCTTTTCTGGTTCGAAAGTTTGAGACTTTTTTTTATCTTTCGGTTTTTCCGACGCAGGAAAGGGGGAATAAAAAGGAAATGTTGTCCTCTGACGTTTGCCAATGGGATGAACGGTTAGTAATGTGAAGGTTTGGAGGGGGAGGGGGATTTGACGCGAGCCTCTGATGGACCTGAGCCAATCGGCCTTGACGTCTGTTTACACGCACAAGGGCCCGGATTCTGCCAGCTCCGTTATCTTACGTAGGTGAGAGTCTGAGGGGGATCCTGACTGAGGTGCCGAAGAGAGCGTGTTATTACTAAGCCTAAACTACTGTCTAACCTTAATTAGATGAAAAGTTATAGACCATACCATTGCACTGGAATTAAAGCCATCTTAAAATTGCATATAATACCTTATAAATAATTTAATTTGAAACGGCTCCATTTTTGTGTAAATATCATTGTTTGCCTCAGCTACTGAATGACGCAAGTGAACAATAAAATGGACTCGCACCTCCCACGCGAGCAGCCTGAACCGCGGCACCAGCTTTTGTGTTGTGTCGGCAAGAGTCGCGGCACATTAAAGTGTTGAATTCAGTCAAACCAACAATTACTCACTTCTTGTATGTTTTAATTACGGTTAGGACCTATCCCCGTAGATACTAAATGTGCATGATCTAAGTGGCACCCAAGGGAAGTTTTGCCTTTAAATAAGTGTGGACTGCACATTTTCACCATCCGCCAATGCTGCCTTCTTCCGTGGATAGCCCTGCAACAACCGACGCAGAATCGGTTTCACATTCAGCTCCTTGACGTAAGTTAACAAGTCACAAGGTGCAATAACCTTTTGTGGAGCAGGTGGATTGTACGCTGAGGAGGGGTGGAGGGTCAGCCATTTGTAAGCGTGCGCAATACAAAATATTCTTAACTACCAGTCCTTCACTTCTCAGTTTTATGGACAGTGTAAAATGTTGTTAGGATCTTGTATATAATAACTTTATGCGATTTTAAAATTGAGTTTAATCAGAATTTATTCTTATGAAATTAAATATTTAGGAACAATGTGATGCAATGTGTATGAAAAATATACCCATTATGAATAAAAAAAATTCCCATTGATACATTTATCTGGTCCAGGATAGTTTTAGAATTGCATAATAGTGCATGTTACTACTTTAACTTCTCTTCATGAGAATGGTTACATTCCAAGAGTTACAATTTTTAATCCCACTTATATAATTAGGTACTTAGAGACCCACAAAACATTTGCATTGAAATTAGTATCATTACTGCAACAGCACTTTTAAATTCCCATACCGTCCCATCCCTATTCCCTTCCTCCAACCGCCCTCCCAAGTCTTATGATATACTTATATCGTTCCTCCAGTAGTGTTCCAGATTAACAAAAGAAAACTCTTTTCCAGTTGATGCTTTCTCAAATGATACCACACATTGTAAATTCATAGTTAAATGAGTTAAAATTAGGCTTGCTCCTGCAATGCTGCTGCTAGCACCAAATAACCATTGAGATATGAATTGACCTTTTCCCCCCTTATATTGGAAAATGCATGAACTCTAGTATCTTCTCACAAACCAATCACTATCTGGAGTTATTGTGAAAGATCATAATACCGGTAACTTTTCAATGGTGTAGATGTAGTCCTAAACTCACTCAAATAAGAGGATCTTTCATTCTTCAAGGTGTTCTAGTTCATTGCTTAACTACAATCTCTCAGACCCAACATTTATTTTGTTGAGTTATGTCAGATAGATAATTCAAAATCTGAAGACAAAATCAGAAGTACTCCTATTTCATGATAAGGAGTCTGAGATGGTTCAGTCTCAGAACAAAAACTGGAGGAATGATAAAGTTCTGCACATTTTGGGATATTTAGTACTTCAAATAGATGTCAAGTTTATCAGAATTAACATGAGCATCCGCCATATAAGCAGCTAGAAAATAGTCCATTAGCACTAGTAAGAGTAGAGCAGCAACAGTTGTCAGTTCACAAATAGCAACAGGAATTGAGGCTAATTCATTATGTTTTGTAATTGAAAACCCCACTGGCTTATTTGGATGGGATATGATATTTACAGGCATGATGCATCTACTGCACAAAAGCTGATCACTTGAAATGGGATGCTGTGGAGGTGGTACGATAGTCATTTAAAAAAAAAAATCACATCAAAACCATCCTGCTGTTACATTTTTAAATTCCTCTGCAGCAAAACGAACAAAAAGAAGCACTTCTTCATACATATTGAGGTTGCTGCACAATATCTTCAAGGTAAGCGGTAAGAAAAGTCTAAGTAGGATCATACCATCAGTTCTATTTTTCTACCTATATAAATAAAAAGAAAATAGAAGTTGCATTTATATAAAAACAAAAAACTGCAGATGCTGGAAATCCAAAACAAAAATAAAAATACCTGGAAAAACTCAGCAGGTCTGACAGCATCTACGGAGAGGAACACAGTTAACATTTCGAATCCATATGACACTTCAACAGAACTAAGGAAAAATAGAGAATTTTTCCTTAGTTCTGTTGAAGAGTCATACAGACTCGAAACGTTAACTATGTTCCTCTCCGTAGTTGCATTTATATAGTTTCTTTCACAATCTCTGGTCACCTGGAAGCACTTCATAGTCAATTAATTACATCAAAACATGGAAACAGGAGTAGGCTATTCAGCTCTTCGAGCCTGTTCCACCAATCCATCTGTATTATTACTATTTACCTACTTTTGTTCTATATCCCTGGTACCCATATGCAACAAAAATCTATCAGTCTATCTTGAAAATTTCAATTGATCCAGCATTCACAGAGCAGTCATAAAATAAGTAAAAGAAAAAGAAAGACATGCATTTTTCATGATCTTCGATGTCTCAAAGCACTTTACAGCCAATGAAGTACTTTGTTGGAATGTAGGAAATGTGGCAACCAATATGTACACAGCAAACTCTCTCAAACAGCAATGCAATAATGACCAGATCATCTATTTTTGTTGATTGAGGGATAAATATTGGCCAGGGCATTGAGGATTACTCCCCTGATTTTAGAAATAGTGCAACGGGATCTTTTACATCCACCCAAGCAGGCACATGCTTGGTTTAGCGTCTCAGCTGAAAGACGGCATCTGACAGTGCAGCACTTCCTCAGAACTGCACTGGAGTGTTAGCCTTGATTTTTTGTGCTCAAGCCCTGGAGTGGGGCTTTGACCCAGAATAAAAATAAAAATACCTGGAAAAACTCAGCAGGTCTGGCAGCATCTGCGGAGAGGAACATGGTTAACGTTTTGAGTCCATATGACTCTTCAACAGAACTAAGTAAAAATAGAAGAGAGGTGAAATATAAGCTGGTTTAAGGGGGGGGGGGTGGGACAAGTAGAGCTGGATAGAGGGCCAGTGATAGGTGGAGATAGCCAAAAGATGTCATAGACAAAAGGACAAAGAGGTGTTGAAGGTGGTGATATTATCTAAGGAATGTGCTAATTAAGGGTAGAAAGCAGGACAAGCAAGGTACAGATAGCCCTCGTGGGGGTGGGGTGGGGTGAAGGAATCGAAAAAGGCTAAAAGGTAGAGATAAAACAATGGATGGAAATACATTTAAAAATAATGGAAGTAGGTGGGAAAAGAAAAAGCTATATAAATTATTGGGGAAAAAAAGGGGGTGGGGATAGAGGAGAGAGTTCATGATCTAAAATTGTTGAACTCAATATTCAGTCCGGAAGGCTGTAAAGTGCCTAGTCGGAAGATGAGTTGCTGTTCCTCCAGTTTGCGTTGAGATTCACTGGAACAATGCAGCAGGCCAAGGACAGACATGTGGGCATGAGAGCAGGGTGGAGTGTTGAAATGGTAAGCGACAGGGAGGTCTGGGTAATGCTTGCGGTGTTTTGCAAAGCAGTCACCCAGTCTGCGTTTGGTCTCTCCAATGTAGAGGAAACTGCATTGGGAGCAACGAATGCAGTAGACTAAATTGAGGGAAGTGCAAGTGAAATGCTGCTTCGCTTGAAAGGAGTGTTTGGGCCCTTGGAAGATGAGGAGAGGGGAAGTAAAGGGGCAGGTGTTGCACCTTCTGCGGTTGCATGGGAAGGTGCCGTGGGAGGGGGTTGAGGTGTAGGGGGTGATGGAGGAGTGGACCAGTGTGTCCCGGAGGGAACAATCCCTGCGGAATGCCTTCGGGGGGGTGAAGTGAAGATGTGTTTGGTGGTGGCATCATGCTGGAGTTGGTGGAAATGGTGGAGGAATCCAGAATCATGATCTCAGTGGCAAGAGTACTACCATCTGAGCCACAGCTGACACTTCTTCATAAACAGTAAAAGTTGGGAATTTGGTGGGAGTGGAACTCTTGCAAGAAGTAGGTGAGTAGTCTCAAATTGAAATTTAGTTTAACCCTTTGAATTTAACTTGGAACTTGAAAAACTAAAATAAACTGCAAGTTAGTCATCACTTAACTGCTACTGACAGGCAGTTTCTGTTAGCAAGAATTTATTGCCTGAAAGGAACTAATTGCTATGAGCAAGAAGCTGACTCAGCAAGTAACTTGGATGACTCAAAAAGGTGCATAAAAAGCTAACAATTATCTGCTGAAGCACAGAGTATAGGAGACCATGCTAGGAGCAGCACAAGTTGTACCTAAAAGTGAAGTGCCAACCTGGTGAAGCTACAACACAGGACTACGTGAATGCTAAAAATGCAAACCAGTATGCTATAGAGAGAGCAAAGTGACCCCACAACCAACCAAGTAGATCAAAGTCCTGCAATCCTGCCACATCCAGTAGAGTGTGGGAGTAGAGAATCGAACAACTAATTGGAGGAGGAGGTGCCTAAAACATTTTCCATCTCAATGATGGCAGAGCCCAGAATGTTAGTGCAAAAGACAAGGCCAAATTATCCAACCCTACCTTCTGCCTATGTCCCCACCATCATGGATGTCAGTCATCAGACAATTCAATTCACTTCATGTGATATCAATAAATGGCTGAAGGCACTGGATACAGCAAAGGCTGTGGACCCTGACAATATCCTGGCTGTAATACTGAAGGCTTGAGTTCCAGAACTAGCCATGTTTTTAACCAAGCTGTTCTGGTACAGCTGCAACACTGGCATCTACTTGACAGAGTGGAAAATTGCACAGGCATGTCCTGTCCCCACAAAACAGGACAAATCCACTCTGTCCAATTACTGCTCATCGTTGTATTCTTAATTGCCAAGGAAAGTGATGGAAGGTGTCAACAGTGCTATCAAGCGGCACTTACTCAGCACAACGTGCTCACCAATCCTCAATTTGGATTCTGCCAGGACCACTGTGCTCCAAACCTCATTACAGCCTTGGTCCAAACATGGTCAAAAGAGCTGAATTCCAGAGATGAGGCGAGAGCAACCAACTGCCCTTGACACCAAGGCAGATTTGTCTGTGTGGCACCGAGGAAACCTAGCAAAATTGAAATAAATGGAAATCAGACAAAGCTCACCACTGGTTGGAGTCATACCTAGCACAAAGGAAGATGATTGTGGTTGTTGGGAGCCAGTCATCTCAGCCCTAGGACATTGTGCAGGAGTTCATCAGAGCAGCGTCCTGGGCCTAACTATCTTCATCTGCTTCATCAATGATCTTCCTTCCAGCTTAAGGTCAGAAGTGGGATGTTCCCTTATGATTGCACAGTGTTCAGTTCTAACCCTAGTCACAACTCCTTAGATACTGAAGCAATCCATGCCTGCATGTAGCAAGATACGGACAGACACAATGCAGTAGTCAAGAGGGACTTGAATCTTCATATAAATTATATAAACTGGAAAAACAAATTGGTAAAAGTAGTTTGGAGGATGAGTTCATGGAATTCATTCCAGATAATTTGAGAACAATATGTTAGGGAACCAACCAGCAAAGAGGCTATTTTAGATGTTGTGGTGTTCATTGAGACATGGTTAATTATTAATCCAATAGTAAGGGATCCTCTGGAGAGGAGTGATCACAATAAAGCCAATTACATAGGTACTTGTATGAGGGGTGAATTGACTTAGATTGGGAAATTAGATTAAAATTTATGACAGATTGACAATGGCGCACATTTGAGAAATGTTTCATAATTGTCAACAAATATGCGTTTCATTGAGAAATAAAATCTCCATGAGAAAAGCGATCTACCCTGGCTAAAAAAGTTAAGAATGATCTATCTAAAGAGGTGGCTTACAATATTACCAGTTATAGTCAGCCTAAGAATTGGAAGAATTCTAGAAATCAAAGGCTGACCAAAAAATTGATTGAGGGGAAAAAATAGAATGAGATTAAACTAGCAAGAAAGATAAAAAAACTGACTAAGAGGTTTCTCCAAGTCACAGAATTGTTACAGCGCAGGAGGCCACCATTTGTCCCATTGTGTCCGCACCAGCTCTCCGAATGAGCAATTCACTTAGTGCCATTCTCCTGATTTCTCCCCATAAACCTGCATGTTTTTCCTTTTCAGATAAGTCTAATTCCCTTTTTGAATGCTTTGAGTGAACCTGCCTCCATCACACTCTCAAGGCAGGGCAGTCCAAACTTTAATCACTAGCTTTTGTTTCATTTGCCAATTACTTCAAATCTGTGCCCTCTCATTCTTGACCTTTTCATGATTGGGAAAGGTTTCTCCCTATCTACTCTGTCTAGACACACCACGATTTTGAATATCTCTATCAAATTCCCTCTTAGGCTTCTTTTCTCCAAGGAGGAAAACATTCCTAACTTCTCCAAACTAACTTCATAACTGAAGTTCCTTACCCCTGGGACTATTGTGAATCTTTTCTGTATTTTCTCCAATGCTTTCACATCCTTCCTAAAGTGCCACACCCAGAACTAGATGCAATACTCCAGCTGAGGCTGAACTAGTGTCCTGTACAAGTTCAACATAACCTCCTTCCTTTTGTTCTCTATTAATAAAGCCTAGGATACTGTAGGTTTATTAGCCACTCTCCCAACCGATCCTGTCACCTTCAATAACTTATGCACATAAACACCCAGGTCCCTCTGCTCCTTCACCGCCTTTTAGAGTTGTAACTTTTATATTGTCTGCCACCTCTCCACCCATTCCACCAACTTCATGTCCTTTTGAAGTTCTGCACTATCCTCCTCTCAGTTCACACTGCTTTCAAGTTTTGTCAAATCTGTAAGATTTGAAATTGTGCCCTGTACACCAACGTCTATGCCATTAATATACCTATCAGGAAAAGCAAAGGTCCCAACATTGACCCCTGGGTAACTCCACTGCAAACCTTCCTCCAGCCTGAAAAATATGCATTAACCACTACTCACTGCTTCCTGTGACTCAGCCAATTTTGTACCCATGTTGCTCCTGTCCCTTTTATTCCATGTACTACAGTTTTGCTCACAGCACTGTTGTGTGGCACTGTATCAAATGCCTTTTGGAAGTCCGTGTACACCAAATCAACAGCGTTGCTCTCTTCAGCCTTATCTGTTACCTCTTCCAAAAACTCTAGCAAGTTATTTAAACATGATTTTCCCTTAAGAAATCCATGTTGGCTTTCCTTAATTTTGTCCCTAATTATTGTTTATAGAATTTCCCCACCACTAAAGTTAAACTAACTGACCTGTAGATGGCTGGGCTTATCATTATACCCTTTTCTGAACAAGGATGTAACCTTTGCAATCATCCAGTTCTCTAGCACCACCCCTGAGTCTAAGGAAGACTTAAAAATTATGCCCAGTACTCCGCAATTTCCACTCTCGCTTCCCTCAGCATCATTGGATGCATCTCATCCGGTGCCTTATCAACATTAAGTACAAATAGCCTATCCAATACCATTTCCTTACCAATTTTAAAACTTAGTGTTTGAATTACTTCCTCCTTCATCATGGCCCGGATAGCATTGTCTTCCTTGGTAAAGACGCATGCCAAGTATTATACCTCAGCTTTGCCCTCTGTCTCCATGTCCAAGTCCCCCTTTTAGTCCCTAATCGGGCCTACTCCTCCTTTTACCACCATTTTACTATTCCTATGCTTATAGAAGACATTGTGGTTCCCATTTATGTTGGCTGCCATTCTCTTTTCATACTCCCTCTGTTTTCTTTTTGCTTTTTCACCTCCCCTCTGAACCTTCTAATATTCAGCCTGGTTCTCAGTTGTATTTTCTACCTGACACCTGTCATAAGCACACTTTTTCTTCTCTATATTAACTTCTATCTCTTTTGTCATCCAGTGAGCTCTGGACTTGTTTGTCCTACCTTTCCCTTTCAAGTGAATATATTTTGACTCTCCCCAAACAGTCTTCTTTAAGGTAGCCCATTGTTCAGACACAGTTTTTCCTGCCAACCTTTGACTCCAATTTATTTGGCCCAGATCCATTTTTACCCCATTGAAGTTGGCCTTCCCCCAGTTAATTATTCTGACCCTGGATTGTTTTTTGTCTTTTTCCATAGCCAGCTGAAACCTTATGATAGAATAATCACTGTCCCCTAATTGCTCTCCTACTGACATTTGATCCACTTGGCCCACCTCATTCCCAATAACCAGGTCCAGTAATGCCTTTCTTTCTGGGGTAGAAACATACTGATGTAGAAAATTTTTCTGAACACAATTTAGGAACTCTTTTGTCTGTCTGCCCTTTACACTACTGCTATCCCAGTCTATAGTCGGATAATTAAAGTCCCCCATTATAACTATATCATTTTTGCACCTCTCTGTAATTTGCTTGCAAATTTGTTCCTCTACATCCTTCCCACAAGTTGGTGGCCTATAGACTGCATTGAGCATTGTAATTGTACTTTTTCTTGTCCTTTAGCCATGGCCAAATAGATTCTGTCCTTGACTGCTGTGGGACATCCTCTCTCTCTCCAACACTGCAATGCTCTCCTCAATCAACACCACCACTCCTGCCCCTTTTCTTCCTTTCCTGGATACCTTATATTCAGGAATATTTAACACCCAGTCCTGCCCTTCTTTGTGCCAGGTGTCTGTTATAGCCACATTATATTTCCATATGGCATTTTGCACTTGAAAATCACAAATCATATTTTCCACACTCTGCATTCACATACATGTACAGTAACCCTGACTTATTACTTATTATTTATTACTCTCTCCCCTAATCTGACCCCACCTATTAACTTACTATTCACAATTGATATTATCTCCTGGTTCCCACACCCCGAACTAAATTAATTAAAAACCTCCCCATTAGCATGAGTAAAATGCACTGCAGGGAAGCTGCAAGGAACTCTGCTCCGGTTCTGTACAGGTCCCATCTCCCCCAGTCCCAGTTCGTGTCCCAAGAATCGAAAGCCCTTTCTTTCCAGCTATGCATTCATCTGTCTTATCCTCCTACTTCTGTACTCGCTTGCACGTGGCACTGGGAGTAATCCGGAAATTACTACTTTTGAGGTCATGCTTGCTAATTTCCTACCTAGCTCTCTAAATTCAGACTGCAGGACCACATCCCTCCTTCTACCAATGTCATTGGAACTGATGTGGACCACAACTTCTGGCTCAGCTCTCAGGGTGCTCTGCAGCTGTTCAGTGACATCCTTGACCCTGGAACCAGGGAGGCAACACACCATCCCGAATTCACGAATGCAGCTGCAGAAACGCCTGTCTATTCCCCTATCAAATCACCTGTCAATATTGCTCTTCCTTGTACCTGCACCCCTTCTGCCCCATACAGCTGAGCCACCCATGGTACCATGGACCTGACTCTGGCTACACTCCCCAGATGAACCATCACTCAAAACTGAATACTGATTGACTGTCCAGTCATCACCCATTCCTTCCCTGCATACGCTTAAGCTGCAGGGTGATCTCATCTATAAACATGCATCCACATAGCGTTCAGTCTTATGGATGCACCGCAGTAACACCAGCTGTTGCTCAAGTTCTGATACCCAGAGCTCAAGCTGCTACAACTGACAACACTTCCTGCACAAATGGTTATTCAGGATATGGGAAACATCCTGGACTTCCCACATTGCACAGGATTACACCCGACGTTGAAGCTGTCCTGCTATACTTTTATCTGTTAATAACCTTGCTACTGCTAATGAACCTTTACCAATACTAATAAAGCTTACTATTATTAATAAATAGGGTTGCCAAGCCTCCAGCATTGGCCTGGAGTCTCCCGAAATTGAAGATCAATCTAGGGACACTAAAAAAGGATAGGTTCTCCCCCCACCAATTTTTTTAATATTTGGTAAAGAGAAATGTTCAAACTATTGAAAATGGGAGAAAAAGGCAGTTTGGATGACAGTCAAACATCATCCAATTGGATAATGAGTCTTTTTGCTTTCCAATTGGCATAGGAAGGCAATAAGTACATCACAAGGATGGGTGTGTTGGCCATAGAATGGCTGGAGTGTCAGAGCAAGTCAAGTCATGTGATGGAACCTCTAGGAATACATTTAATTGCAGTTGGCAACCCTATTAATAAGTGGTTACAAATCTAATAAACCTTGCTAATACTAATAAACCCTACTTCTACTCAATACATTTTACTAGTAATAAACCTTTGGAAAAAAGATAAATAAGACTTACCAGTTTATTTTCTAAATTAGGTAAGACAAATAGGAAATACCAGCTAATCACCTATTTGCTTCCCTGTGATGTCAAACCTCTATCTTTCTTTCCGAACGCAGGCTCTGAAACCACAGCCTGGCTAGGCCAGTCCTGCTGTGTCGCCAAATTCGCTCTCTCTCACTCCCGCTGTGTCTCCAAATTCTCTTTCTTTTTCTCCCGCTCCTTTCAGTCCCGCCGTGTCTCCGAATTCTCTCTTGCTCCTTTCAGTCCCGCCGTGTCTCCGAATTCTCTCTCTCGCTCCTTTCAGTCCCGCCGTGTCTCCAAATGCTCTCTCTCTCGTTCCTTTAAACCCCGATGTGTCTCTGAATTCTCTCACTTTCAGTCCTGATGTGTCTTCAAGTGTTTCACTCTCTCATGCTCCTTTCAGTCCCGCTGTGTCAAATCTCTTGCTGCTTTCAGCCCTGTTGTCTCTGTCTATCAGTCCTTTCAGCCCTGCTGTCGTTATACTCTCTAGGTATGTGTGTGTCTCTCGCACACTTTTCACCCCCTATGTCTGAGATCTCTAGCTCTCTGTCTCTCTATTCAGCCCCACTGTGTCTCCCAAGGCTTTCGCTCCTTTCAGCCCTGCTGTTTCTCTGAACTCTCTCCCTCTTTCTCGCTCCTTTCAGCCCTGCTTTGTCTCCCAGTATGTTTGTATATAGAAAGAATAGTGGAAGTAAACGTGGGTTCTTTAGAATCTGTGATAGGAGCAATGGGGAACAAGGAAATGGCAGAGACATTGAACAAATATTTTGCATCTGTGTTTAAAAAAAAAAACACAATAGTAGGGAACCAAGCACGTGATGAGTGAGGAACTTGAAAGTAATTAAATCAGTGAAGTAAACGTACTGGAGATATTAATGGGACTAATAGCCAACAAATCCCTGGACCTGATGGCCCAAGTTCCAGTTTTCTAAAAGGCAGTGGCTGCAGAGATTGTGGGTGCAGTGGTTGTGATCTTCAAAAAATCCCTGGATTCTGGAATAATCCCAATGTATTGGAAGAAAGCAAAATCACACTTCTGACAACATAGCACTCCATCAGTATTAATGTTTGGATCTAGATTACAATGCTCATGTCTCTGGAGCAGAGCTTGACTCAATCTGATTTAGGTTAAATTACAAATTACACTTCCACTTCACTCAGCCCTGAGTTTAGGTGCTGCAACTAATTAATTATAATTGTTCTTCTGGAGTATTTTCCAGGGACACCTTGGTATTGATAGATATTACTTAGATTTTAAAACAATGATTCAGTTGACCAAGGGAGCAAACCAATGAGATAAAAGTATACACTTCTAGAACAAACTTAAGCAGTTCAGTTCAGCATTTTTTGTTTAAAAATTTCCTCATCTCCTGAAGACAATTGGTTAAAATCAGGCCCATTCAAAACCCACCCACTTGCAGTTCAAATTGGGCCCAGTGACTCAGATTGGGTCACAATTCTTTGCTGTCTTCTGCTATCTCATCCAAGCGACCATTATTCATCTGTGAATCTAGTAAGTGAGCACTGGACTTCATAATCAGAACTGGGAACCTTGATTAATTTTAACCCTCCCTAACCCCATGGCACCAAGTCTAATTGTAACATCCCCACTGCTGGCCTGACTAAATTCAGTTAACTCAGTGCACAACAAGAATCAAAACTGGCACCTGCTGGTGGTCTTGGCACAGTTATACAGCAAATTTATCAACGAACAATCTTAACACTAATTCTTCAAGGTCAAATATACTCAATTATCCCAACTATAGCAACAAAATGTTCTCCGGTTCATATGTCTCAGTTATCCGTTATCCTTTGTTAACATGTTTTATGTTTTAAAACTCCTAATTAGATCAATAGATATGAACAATAATGGTAGGCTTTGCACAGTAGACAGTCACATCAATTCAGGGGTACTGCAACATAAAATGTCTGAAATAAAAACAGAAAATGCTGGAAATATTCAAGTCTGGCAACATCTGGAGATAGCGTTTCATTGACCTGAAACGTTAATTCTGTTTCTCTCTCAGATGCTGCCAGATCTGAGCATTTTGTTTTCATTTCAGATTTTCAGCATCGACAATATTTTGCTTTTGTGTAAAATGTCTTTTAAAAAAAACTTTAGGTGCAAAATTTAATGTACTTTTAACAATGTGGATAGGCAGCCTCAATTATTTTCCCCATACAATTTATGCAAAGTAGGCACTGGCAGAGCTCCTCCTCCTCCGCAAATGCATCTACAGATAAGATCGAGTCAGATAGGATTGTCATTTTATAAATCATTACAAATAGGATTGTATTTTTTTAATCATTTAGAAATAGAATATAGATACACATGTATTTTTCAATCCCCCAAAAAATGACTGTAATGATGCACAGTATTAGTCTCTTCTAGCTAATCTTGACATTATGAACAAGTTTCAGATTTCTGCAAAACTGGTGTATTACACTCCAGTCATACTGCCACTTTAGGATTCTGCCACTAATTTTGGGCCTATTAGCTTAGGCTTTGCCAAAATTCTTATTGCGATTTTCAAAATTAACCTGTGGAAACAATCCAATATTTAATTTATCATAACCCTTCATAATAGTGGAGACATTTGCAAGGTTGCTTAATATTCTCAAATTGCCTATAATCCATTTCACGGCTTTATTTTTGTCAGTACAAATTTTCATATATCCTCAAATGAAACATTATTTACATACTGAGTATCTCAAAGTTTTACACAGAGTGAAAATCAAGTATGGTTTGCAGGTGAAATGGGATTCGAGGCTGGGGAATATTTGAACCACAGTTATGGAAAAGGACAAGGAAAAATCAAATGTGGAAATATTCACCTAGAGGAGAGCTATTTTCAGCAATTTGAAAAAGGATCTGGCTACGGTGGATTGGAATCAAAGATTGGCAATGAAAGGCCTTCAAAGAGAAGATAGCCCAGGTACAGACACATTCCCATGAGGTGGAAAGGAAATAACATTCAAAGCAAGAAATGCTCCTTAAAACCTACCTTTTTGATCAAGCTTTTAGGTATTTGCCCTGATATCTCAATATGGCTTGGCCATATTTGTTTGAAGATGCTCATGTGAAGCACGTTGGTATGTTTTGCTATGTTAAAGATACTATAAGTACGAGATGTTGTAGTGGAGATTCATAATGAAGATTGATTAAAATGAAATGAAAAAAAAACTTGTCAGGCTCATAATTTAGTAGAGAATCAAGCTGAATACAGAAGGTACAGAGAAGAACTGAAAAAAGGAAATGAGAGAAGAGTGAAAGAAGCAATTAGCAGGTAATATAAAGGGGTACCCAAAATAATTTTATAGAATATATATAGTAAAAACGGTAGTCGAAAGGAAGGATGGGGTCAATTAGGGATCAATAAAGGAAACTGAGGAGGCAGAACTCGTGGCTAAGGTAGAGTACATTACATCTGCCTTCACTAAAGATGGTACCAATGGCACAGTAAAGGAGGTCATTGAGAAATTAGATAGGATACAATAGATTGAGCACTGCCAACCTTCCACTTCAAAGTGCAAAAGTCATCCAATCTGGAAAGATGCATTCTAGATTGAGTGAAGCAAGGGTAGAAATTGCAGAGCCTCTGACCATGATCTTCCTTGGATATGGGAGTGGTACCAGAGGACTGGAGGATCACAGCTGTTACACCTCTAAAAGGGGAGAGGGATAAATACAGCAATTAAAGACCAATCAAGCCTGTTAGTGGTGAGGGCACTTCCAATTACATTAATCCAGTATAAAAACTGGGAGCAAGGAAACTCTTTTGAGTTACCAACAGTCACAGATTGCAACTCTTTTCGAGTACAATCACAGTTCTCGGTTTCCAGGAGTGGGACATGAACCCACAACCCTCTGATTCAAAGGCGAGGGTGCTATGAACTGAGCCACAGCTGACACCTCCTGGGAGCAAGGAAGTGGGACTAATTGAGTAGCTCTTCCAAAAAGCCATCATAAGAGTGATGGGCCAAATGGCCTTATGTGCTGTACAATTTTATGATTCTAAGTCAAGATTTTGAATGTAAGTGCAGTAAAACCTGTATAAATGAACACTCCCAAGAAACAAATATATAAATACACCCAAATAACTTGCATAAAATATAGAAGTGGCACTTTGAAACCATGGATACTTTCAAATTATGAAGACAGCATTCAATGGACCAAGCCATTTTTCCAACTTAAAACATGGGAACACAGCCCAACATCAAGTATGTAGAATATCAGAGTCTGAAGATCATAACCAATGGATTAATAGATTCCTTTTTGTCCATGCTGCCATCCAGGTTTTGCAGCTGCAGTTACCAATTTTAAAAGCAACCTTGTCGACAGTGCACACCAGAAAACGCACATGGACCCTGCCCCACACTGTTAGGGTTGCCAATTGTGGTTAAACGTATTCCTGGAGGTTTCATCACATGACACCTTTGCAATTACATCCATCCTTGTGCCTTCCTATGCTAATTGAAAAGCAAAAGGACTCATTACCCGATTGATGATGCTCGAGTCAGCCAAACAGCCAATTCACCCTCCCCACCACTATTTTCAAGAGAAGTGTTCAAAGAAAATGACAAAAGAAAAATGAACAATCTTATAATGTTCCAATGATTTTTCTCCAGGGTTGCACACAGCAGTGTCCAGGAGATTGATCTTCAATTCCTGGAGACTCCAAGCCAACCCTGGAGGGTTCACGTCCCCATAAACTAGTATTGTCCATCCGGGTTTCTCGCTGGAAACAGGTTCCACAGTATAGGTACTGTACTTCACTTCTGTTATATCTGCTTCCACTCAATTTCTTAGCATTGTTGCAGCTGATTCGGTGATCATAATCTCAGCTGATTCTTCAAGATTGGCAATTTTGAAAATACACCTGCAAAAAAGACACCTGATGCAAGTTTCTAGGTACTCATATACAGGTTTCACAATATAAAATACATACAAATTCAGTTCCTATTTTAAAGTCATACATTGTCCTTATTTTTACAAACATATTTATAATGAAACAGCACAGATGGTTAGAGCATAATATTAACTTCTGAGGAGCCAGGAGATGCAAAACTGATGGAAGGGTGTAAATGTATTACATCAAGTGTACATAAATCACTGTGGACCTAGGAATCTATAAATGGGGAAAGTGAACACAAAAGGTTGACAAAAACATTCCAAAGCAAGTCAGAATTCGCATACCAGAAGTCTGCACAGATGTCATTTCTTAAGATATAGATTGAAAAGAACAATGACCCCAAGATTGCACTCCTGTGGAATTCCACTGTTTATATACCTCCAGTGCAAAGGAACAAATTAATAACCATTATTGGTGTCTGTTCTTTCCATGCTGTTCAATTAAAGCATGAGGTATTAAAAATGAATGTAATAAGTGTCCTATGTGGCACCTTATCAAATCTGTACATGAACTTTCAAAAGGCAAGATCCATTGTTTTCTTTATGAATACACTATTTCCTCAGAATTATATTAAATTTGCCAGATGAAACTTGTATTTTACAAATCTACTAAGTCTTTCTAAGTGGGGATCAATTTAATTCCATATTATTTCCTATAATCTTAACTACTCATGACATTGGGCGGTATTCTGTAGTTACCTGATCTATCCTTTTCTGCCTTTCTGAAGAAAGCCATCACATTGGCAAACCTCCAGCCCTACTTCACAACTTTCACATTCAAGGATGTTAAATAAATTGTGTGGTCAGTGCTCCTCAGACTTCCCTCAGCATTCCAGGATGCATACTAATCAGAACTTTTGGAATTTGAAGTTCCTTTTCTGTATTGTTTAATTTACTATACACCTCTTGGGTCTCAAGTAAAGAAATTCTAATTAATAAGCAATTATTGCAAAAAAGCACCAATATGGTTAATAGCTTCCACATACAAAGTTTTTACTTTATAGTACATTAAACAGCTCCATTGGTTTATAAATATTTTGCATCTAATTTCACATTTTCTTTCATCTTTTCCATTTTGTTCAGGTCTTGCTCCTTTATTTGAACACAATTTAGACTGTCACTAAGTGCAGTACTGATGGTATGTTGCATTGTTGATAATACCGTCTTTTAGTTGACACTTGAGACCGAGACTCCCACATGCAGTGTGAAGGATGGAAAAATCCCATGGCACTGAAGAGAGTGTTGTTCTTCTGCTAGTCGAACCAACATTCCTCCCTCAACCAAAATCACCAATGCAGATTACCCAGCAATCCGTAATTTGTTCATGGGACTTCACTGTGCACCTTGAATACTATATTTCTCTACATAGCGAGTCATACTTGAGACGAAGGATGATGGCTGTGCTTGTTGGAGGCTAGTCATCTCTGCAGGAGTTCTTGAAGGAAGCATCCATTGCCCAGTCATTTTAGCTGCTTTATCAATTAACTTCCTTGTCATTAAGTCAGGAGTGGGGCAGTTCACTGCTAATTCTGCTGTTCAGTCCCATTCCCAACTCCTCCGAAGACAAAACAGTCTAAAGCCAGATCTACAACACAATCTGGACAACATGCAAGCATGGACTGACAAGTGGCAGTTAATATTTGTATTATATTATGTATAAGGTAATAACCATCTCCAAGAAAGCCCAGGCATCCTTGACTGTCAATAGCATCAAAAGCAGAGTGTTCCATCATCAGCATTGATTTCATCAATGAAATCAACATTGGCCAGAAGCTGAACTGCACCAAACTCATTAACATAGTGGTTACAAGAGCAAGCAGAGGCTCAGTATCCTGTGATAAACAGCTCCCCTCCTGCCCCCTCAAATTCTCTCCAAAACTCGACCTACAAACCTAAAGTCAGGAGTATAATGGAATATTCACCGGATCAATGCAGCTGCAGCAACACAAATTGGACATCATCTAAGAGAGTGCAGTTTACTGGTACATCTGTATCTCAGTTTATGCAATTTGCAGCATTCACCAGGTTGCTTTGGCAGCAATTCCTTCCCCTGCAACATCTACCATCAAAAACAAGAGGAGCTAAGTGATGGAAACATCTCCAAGTTCCTTCTACCAGCCATACTCTGCCCTGACTTGAGACACAAATTTCTGCACTGTCAATATCCTGCAAATCCTGACGTAGCAAAGATCACCACAAGGGCTTGCAGTGATCTAAGAGAGCCTATGACCACCTAAGGACAACTAGCAGTGGCTCAGTTGGTAGCACACTTGCCTCTGAGTCAGAAGGTTCTGCATTCAAGTCCCACTCCAGGGCATCATGGTGGGTGGGGATGGGGGGAGCAATATGGCAGGAAGGCCAAAAATCAGTTTTACACCGTCATGACCAGTTTGCGATCATCTGCTCCACCCATTAATGGCGGGCCGCCTTTCCAGTCACCGCATGCAGGGAATGTCATTTTAATATATTTGCATCTAATTATAAGCCCCGCTCGCCAGAATCATCGCCCCCCCACCCCCCATGTCAAATTTACCACCCACATCGGCCTGACTTCAGAATGGTGTGCTTCATGACTGCCTTTATAAGGCATGCAGCTGGCGACCTGAACTTTGAGGGGAACTCAGAGATGAGTGCACACAACCTTGTGCAGCGTCGTGAGCATCACCCATAGGATGTCAAGGAAGAGACGTCATGCATTCAGGGGGGCACAGGCAAATTGCTTTTTCTCAGCTGGCTTTCAGTGCAGTACTGGGACAATGGCTCCAGTGCAGGTAAGGCTGGGGGCATGGGGGGTGGCAAGACAGCACAGACTTAAGGGAATACTCAACTACATGCCAGGATGGGGGGGGGGGGGCAGGGGGGAATTGTTACTTGGAAAAACTTGCCACAAGTGAGCATTATTCTGCAGCTGAAACCATTCAGATGCAGCTCCATGACATGCTTGGAGTCCGGCCTCTGAGGCTTTACTACCCACTCAAAAATGCAAAAGCATGAAAGTGCAACCAAACACTCCAGAACTTTTCACCCCTTGGGCACAGACTGCAAATTAATGTGCCTTTTAGGGGGCAGCAGGGCAATTGGCCGACTGGGCAAGTTGTACAATCCCCTTGTGAAAGGTGGCCATGGTGCAGTCACTGGTAGAGGTGCTCACAGCCCATTGCAATGTCTTTATTAAAGTTTGGACCAGCATCTATTATGGTTCAAGCTAACAGTGCAGTCTTTCAGTGCAAGTTAGGAGAATGCCTGTGCCTAAACTGAGGGCACAGCATGCAGTCCAATGGCTGAAGCTGCTGCCAGTCAAGTGGAGTGGGGCAGAGTTTTGGACAGCCAGTGAGCACACTACATGGAGAACATGGATGACGACGCCAGTGCAATGGCCTCAGACTGCAGCAGAGTGATGTTATAACAAGGCTCATGCCGTGACCTGGCCTTTGGTGGAGCAAACGATAGACATTTTGAAAATGAGGTTCCAGTGCTGCACTGCAAGACAGTCCCCAGAGGGTGTTGCGCATCATCATGCTTGCTGCACACTCCAACAGGGGACGACGAGGTCCTCGAAGGCAATGAGGCCATCACACTGACCAGATGAGACAGGCGCACTCAGGAGGCCATCATTGCTGCAAGATTCGTGGAGGATGACGATGACGCAGTGAGGACAGATCGGATATCCTTACCTTGCATCTGTGAACGTTTGACTCCTGCGTGGCTGATGGCAGTGCACATACCCTCAGGCTCATGTCATAGAGGTGCAGTGGAGGCCCTAATAGTCACTAGATTCCAGGAGGATGATGACAACATGCAGTGAGGACACTCCATAGATCTTCACATAGCCTCTGTGAATGTCTGATGCCTGTCTGGCTGAGGGCAGCTAGCTTGCATTGTGCTCAGGGTTATATCAGAGACTTTAAAGGCACCTGAACCCTTCAGGAGCACAGTGCCACCAGTCACAGATGCTGAAGTGACGGGGGGCCAGCCAACCTCAAAAGTTGCTGAGAGCGCACAGAGAATGACGGAACTCTTACGCTTGCCCACGGCAATGATGAGCACCATCGAGGTGCACTGATGTGTCCAGTGTGAAGCCGGACCATCGCTTTGGTCTGAAGGTTACATGCTACACAGGGAAGAGGCCCTGGACTGAGACACCTGCTTTTATCTTGTGCAGGAACGAAGGTTTCACATCGGAGTGACATGAACACTGCTCATCATAACAAGAAGGCATGGGCAAGGACACATTCTTGGGAGTTTACTTACAATAGTGAACATTATGCACAAGTGATTAACACCTGTGCCCAGGCTGTGCAATTACATCTTCTTAACCTTCCTAACTCTGCCACTACGGCTTGGTAATTCCACGACATCCACAGCAGAGGTGGAAGCAACCTGCTGACTACTACGCCCTGTGATGACCATGACAGGCATTCTCTGGAGGGCCAAGACCTGTCGGGCCCTGGCCTGATTTCGGGGTCCTGCTGTATGGCAGTGGTGCACTCCTTGACCTGTGGAGCTAGAGCTGGTGGGGTCACTGTAAGAAGGGATTTGGATGGGCTGGACACTCCTGGAGTCACCTGGATGGATGGCCCCAGGGTGTGCACTTGCTGATCCTCCCCCATATGGGTGCGTGACAGTTCCTGGCTGACTCCTCGAAGAGATTGAGCTGCCCCGCATCCATCTCGCATTGACACTGTTGGAGGTCAACTATGGTGTCAACAATAGAGTTAGGTCCTGCACTGTGCGGGCTAATGTCCTGGATCAAGGTCTCCATGGCAGCCGCCGTCCTACCAGTGTTGACCTTAGCGCCGGCATGCCAATGGACCATCACCGCAGAATGAAGGCAGACAGACTCCTCCATCGTGCCTTGCAATCAGAGTGCAGCGAACATCCCTTCCTTATGTTCCTGAGCTTGCCTTTGCAGCTCCAGCAACTGAGGTATGACCGAGCCCAGAGGCTCATCATCTGACTCAGACTCAGCAGACTTCTGGCCTCCAGCAGTTCTCAAGAGTACTTGAAACTTGGGAAGACCCTGCCATCATCTGCTGTGGATCAGACAGTGCGGTGGCCACCAGATTGTGACCCTAAGGCTACTCTAGAACTAAGTCCCACTGAGGTTTATGTCGCTGCACAGGTGGAGGGTGTGGGCAAGCGTAGAATTAGGGCGTCATCAGATTTTTCTTCCGAGGTGTCTTTGGGGCTTGAGTCGAGGACCTGGCTCGTGGACCCCCTTGGCTGCTTCTCAGATGTGCCTGTGAAAGCAAGGAGATTAATTAGTGTATGGCAGGGGACTGCAGAACAGGATAACTCACTCACAGCATGGTTGTCTAACAGATGTTGCACTGCTGGATCCTCACTTGGTTGAGCACCACCGACCTCAGTGTCAGCACAGGAACAGTCCAGATCGGGGCCAACCAGCTGCACAACTATTTTCAAAGTCGGTGAGGACTTCGATGTCGGGCATTCCTCCACCAGTCTACAACCTCGCCCTTTTGTTGTGCCAGCTTGTCCTGCATGAAGAGTGTAAGCAGGGTGCCTGCCAGGCCAGATTAGGAGGATGCCTGACATGTGCGGGTGGAGTGTGGTGTCATGGACTGGATGAGGACACGATCCGCAGGGCAGATAAAGATGTGTGTGTGAATGGTGATGTCCCTTAAACTGGCAGTGAGATCCCCAAGGATGAGAGATGGGATTGAGCGAGACAGAGTTGGAAGCGATGAGACTTCTCCCAACAGAGGAGAAATTCATCCTCTTTCGGCACTGAGTGGCTGACCTCTTTTGCAGTGCATTGGTGCTGACCACCACTGCCACCTGTGTTGGATTGGTAACCTTGCTTGCTAGTCTTCAAGAGCGGGGTGTAGAGGACTTCACAGCGGGCCTCCATTGCATCCGTTTTCGTTAAATTTGGAGGCAGCATGTTTCCTCCCTGTGGCAGCCATGACTTTGCAGTAGCTTTTGATCTCTTGGAGAGTGCTAGCTCTGTGCAGGGGGCACCCAGATTACTGAAGGCCTGAGGTGACGACAGGGCAGGCAAATCAGAGGCCACCCAGCCAACAATCCAGCGTGGTTCCCAGGATTGCATTAATGAAGCGGGATGCACCAGGAATGTGACAATAGGGTGCAAAAACCCACCATTGCAGCCAGCAGGTAAAACATCCCTTTTCCTGCCCACTACCACACGGTGCAAATCTAGGACAATTCTGCCACAGGACTTCACAAAATCAAGATTGTTACTACAGCACACTATGAAGAAGTGCTTCACTACCAGAAGTGCCATTTTGAAAATAAGTTAAACTTTTCTTTTGTTCATTCATGGGATGTGCACATCGCTGGCTGGGCGATCATTTATTACCCATCCCTAATTGCCCTTGAGAACAAAGTGGCCCATTTAAAAGTCAACCACATTGCTGTGGGTCTCACATGTAGGCCAGACCAGGTAAGGACAGCAGATTCATGTTAGTGAACCTAGGCCCAGACTGCACTCTGAACATAAGATCCCATGGCACTATTTTGAAGAGCAGGGGAATTCTCCCCGGTGTCCTGACCGATATTTACACTCAGGCAAGATCACAAAAAAAACCCAAGAGTATTTGGTTATTCTGACATTGCTGTTTGTGGGAACTTGTTGTAGGACATCAGACCTTATTTTCATCATTGTATAATAAAAGGCATTTCCCCCTCCATCCCCTGCTCTGGTTTTTTTTCTCCCTGTTAGTATACTGAACTTTCGTAAGCAATTTAAGATTAACTTTATTTCACATGATTATGGAAGTAGGTCTATTTACTATTGCATCTGCAACAGCTGCAAGGCTTTGCCTGACGGGTGAAACCTATCGTCGTCAAGTCTCCAAACTTAAGCTATGAGGAGATACAAATTGGTAATGCTTATTTGCCCAAAGTGGAGCATGCACACACACCCTATATGGATCCACTTCATTTACTGAAGTGGAAGTACAGATTGCAAAAGTCATGTGCAGTGCAACAGCAATATGAAATCCTCACCAAATATGTAAATGAGAAGCATAATTACTTAGTAAACACCCTCCATTTCAAAATTGGAACACATACCATTAGTCAGTATTTACATAACCTGGATTTAAGTTATTAATTGAAGTATAGAATGATAAAGCACATGGCTGGAACCACTGAAGAACATAGGATGTAAAAATTGAGCAAAAATCTTCGTTCTGTTAAATATTGTCTACACAACTAAGTAAATCTGAAAGAATACTTTCAGGCTTGTCAGGGCAACAGGCAATGATTCATGGTTGTGAAAGGCAATTTTAGGACAGATGCCACAAGGTTTCTTCAGAGGGTGAGCCATAGCTCAAAAGTGTTGGCAGGAAAAATGGTTAAGGTCAGTATCTTACTCATTTGAACACTTGTGTTGCAATGCAAAAAGAGTAACATAGTCTAAAATTGAGAAATGGATTAAGGATTTTCTTCAACTCACTTGACATTATATCAATTAGAATTTGTGGAGTCAGAATTTTACAGAAGGAAACCTTTGGCCCATTGTCCGGCACTGGCTTTTTTGAAAGAGCTATTCAATTAGTTCCATCCTGGTTTTTCCATAGCCCTCTAAATGTTTCATTTTTAATTAGATACAATTTCCTTTTGAAAGTTACTCTTCAATATACTTCCACCACCATTTCAGGCTGCACATTCCAGATAATACCCACTGTGAAACTAATCTTGCATCTCTTCTCTGGTTCTTTAGCCAATCATAAATTTGAATCGGTCCACTGAATTAGATACCAACTTACCCATTACTTAGAAACAGTTTCAACTTATTTACTATCAAAGCATCTCACCTTTGAATACTTCTATTAAATCTCCCCTTAACCTTGTCTGATCCAAGGAGAACAATCCAATTTCTATCCCACTGGCCCCTGAAACACATTGACCTCCTAGTCGTTGGCTCGAGCAACAAAGCACCAGAGAATAATTTCAGTTGGGAAAGAATGCACCATGACAAGAAACTGAAGAATGGTAAAACAGAACCAAAATCTTTAAACACTACATACTATTGCGGAAACAGTCATTGCTGGTTGTAATTTATTTTTAAAAACTCAGAATACCTAACTTGCCGATGCACTAATTGACCTGAGGGGATCTGTCTTGCTTTTTGTAATCAAGACATTTCTGGGCAATTTTGCACATTGTTGGGTCGATGCCAGTATTTGTACTGAGAGTTTGACTTATGGTATGGCAAGTTCACGAACATAAGTCTTCAGGACTACAGACAGGATGTTGTCAGAACTCATCAAATGCACTAGATATAGCAAAGGCTATTTCTTTATATACGTGGGGTGGGGTGAATTGAATTGGTTAAAGACTGGCATGTATGATAGTGGGAACTTAGGGAGGAAGCAACCTTGTCTTTTGCATGGTCGTGCTGGCCTCCTCCATTATTGAGGTCGGGGATGATTTTGGACCACCCACCACCCTCCTGGCTAGTTGTTTAACTGTCCACCATTCACAACTGCAAAGATATAATGCCCAAAGTTTACCATTGTGGACGAACATACAATAAAGGCCTAGCATTACATGGAAATCTTTCTGGAGATTGAAAATTATATCCCTATGCTGTATTTTGTAGTGATACTTACTAAGCACTTTCAAAGATACAAATGATCTTTGCTTCAGTAATATGGCAAAAGGATGTAGGATTAAGTGTGCAATCCACTATTTTTCAATCACTTTTCCCTTAAAGCACCCCTCGCTCTGCCCCACCCATTGCCCAAACTGCCACCATGGGAGGTAATTCAAACGATTTTTTAAAAAAAAAAATGTTTTACGCTTGAGAACAGCCTACAATTGCCACATGATCTGGATCCTAAATACTACTTGATATAACCCTTAACAGTTTACAAAATTTCATTCAAAGCAGAACTATATTTGGTTTCCTGCATGACCTAAGCCTTAATAGCTGTTAGGTAGAAAACTAAAGTTGAAAATTAAAGGCTCTGGGTCCTGAAGTCTTTTGATTGTGGTAATCATTGAAGAAATCATTGTTAGATTTCCACTTCATTATTACAAAAGTCATTTGTCTTCCTTTCACGTTATAGTTATAAAATCTGTAACTGAATTAACCAACCTTTATATTCTCCTTCTAAATAAACTCATTTTCAGTTCCGCCTTCTACCTCCTCTTTTGGGCACTGATGGAGTAGCAGCTACTGTTATTCCCCCTCATGAAAATGATTACTGAATAAGGTGTGCATGCAAGTCTTCGGAGGGGAATGGATAAGAGAAGACAGGTGTTGCATCAAAACCCAATCTGGTCTTTTCTTCACATCCTTTAGGTTAGTTATCAGGAAAAGGAATTCAGGCTGATTTTTCTTCCTCTCCACAAAGCCATAAACTTTGGGAGAGAACCTGCAACCAGAGGAATTTTATATAATGGCAATTATGAATGAACTTTTTTTTCTCCCAGTTAAACCCATTGTTTAATCTAATAGTTCAGTGTCTGTTTCTATTAGGTTTGTCCAACTTGTATGGGGGAGGGGCCTCATTTCCATTTTTTTCACCTCACTCAAGGGCCCGATGAGCAGATTTTGCTAAGATACATGAATTTCAAAAAAAGTTGAGTATGACGACTGGCATAGATAGATGACTGGCTGGCTAACAGGAAGCAGACAGCAGGCATAAATGGGTCACAGGTTGGCAGGATGTAACAAGTGGTGTGCTATAAGGATCAGTGAAGGGACCGCAACTGTTTACAGAAGGGACGGATGGGGTGGTTGCCAAATTTGATGATACAATGATAAGTAGGAAAGTAAGTTGTGAAGAGGACATAAGGCAGCCACAAAAAGATAGGAAAAGGTAAGTGGGTGGGTGGGGTCAACCCATTTAAAATGGAGATGAGGCAAAATCTTTTGAGCATTGTGAATCTTTGGAAGTTTCTTCCTGAAAAGGCAGCATAGAAGCAGAGTCTTTGAATATTTTTAAGGCACAAGTGGATAGATTCTTGGTAAAACAAGGGGGCGATAGGTTAATCGGGTGTAGGCAAGATATCAGATCAGCCATGATCTTATTAAATGGCAGAGCCGGCTCAAGAGGCTGAATTAACCTACTCCTTGTTCTTATGTTAGTAAACAACTTGCTGAGCAAAAATAAAGCAATATCAAAGCAATAAATTGATAATTTAGAAACCAATAAAAATGACCGAGTAAGACTGTGTGTGTTTGGCTCACTCCATTTTGGTGTTTACTCACTCACCCCTTGCCCCCAGAGTGGGCGTGTGCACGTGTTGGGGGGGGGGTACAAGGGTCACTGATAATCTAGTGTGTGAGCCTCTCTCACATCCCAGGTAGCAAGTCTCTTCAGCCTCCCAACTGGGCCCTGTAGCCCTCCCTCTCTTCTCCCCCACCCCTTGAACTCCTCTCTCTCCCAGCACACTTACTGCTGCCAGTGATGCTGCTTATCCAGAAACTGTCTCTCCCACATTTGCTACTGATAAGCTCACTGGCACACGTGCACATAGTTAATCTCACAGCTAGCTGAAACCATTTTATGAAACTATCAATACTATTAATAAAATGAGACAAAAACCATACCTAACATAATCAATTGCGAAAGTGTGGAGGAAGAATCTCTTCACTGAGGAAGTATTTTCACAAAAAACAGATCAGAAATTTAATATTGGGAAATAACAGAAGTGAATCCATGTCCAATCTCTCAATATTGGAACACTCACATTTGAAGTTTAGATTTACATGCACATTTCTTATGCATGCCTTTAAAAAGGGAAGCAAAGGGTTGAACAAATTCTTAGATGCCTTTAAAAAGGGAAGCAAAGAGTTGAACAAATGGAAACTTTCCGCCCCAGCCCTCCCCCAAACCAGGCAGCACGTAAATTTTCTTTTCCTTTCCTCCATCTCCCAAAACAAAATCAATTTAAGCAATCTTTAAGTTTTAAAAATTTGCTCAGTTAATGGCGATATCTAGGCAATATCTGCTATTCTATGCTTCAACGTGAAGGAACTGTACCAGATGCATTAGAATTCTTGAATACTTGCCTTTATATGCTAATTTACAACTTGGTAAAACCCCATGTAAAACCTTAGTATAATATTTCAATGATATCAGAAGAAAATTATAGCAGCCTTTGGCTACATTAACTTACCTGCTTCTGAATAAGTGACAGATGTGAACACCGTAGCAGGCAAAGGTCTTAACTAAACAGCACCCTAGGGCAAAATTAAATGCCAACAAACCCTTAGAATAAAAACGAAATGCAGCAAGGTTGTCAGCAGTTCTGAGACTGGTTTTCTTATTTCAAATTGAAAACAGAATCATACAGGCACTTAGTATTTGATTTCTGGTTTGAAATCTCACTCAAGTCCAAGTATGTTTATAGTGGCTACTGCATCACTGGCATTTTACTCCATTCACTTCGCAATACCACTACCAATTGCTTCCTTACCACTTGATTACCTTTAAACAGCTTTACTATATAGCTTTCAAACATTTCCAGTAGAATTAAAAATTCAAGCCATATTGTTAGTATGATAAAATGGAAATGCACAATTAACATTTAATGTTAAGACACCAGTTTAAATAATTTTGCCTTAAAAACAAATTCCTTATTCACTGTGCATATATTTGGGTTCACAAAGCTACAGCCTGTTCATTTTTTGTCAGGTTGTTTCATTTTGGCAGGTTTATTAGTTTATCACCCCTGTACATAAACAAATTTTCACTGACAAAACAGAATAGACCGCCATGAAAGAAAAGCTTTACACCACTTTTACATCTAATTTTAAAGCTTGTGTTTAAATTTACTGGTCAAAGAAATACATGCAGATAAAAATGTTTTTGTGTAATGAGAAAAAGATCTATGTTTTTCAATGCACCATCCCAAACATAAAACAAAAAGAACCCTCTTTCAGCTGCCATTTGTTTTAATCTTAAACTATTCTTTAAGGCAAACCACTGATCCATTTCTGAAAGGGTGCTCTAAAGAAGCTGGATAGACATTTGGCATTAAAATAAATGATATGAAGTCTCTAACAATGTACATTTAACGAGTTACATGTGGGAGATACGGACATAGGGTTGGTAGAGGGGGCAGAGAAAAGCAGTTGGTATTGAGACCAAAAGTCAAACCATCTCAAATTCAGAGTAGACAAAGCTTCAGACTAGAACAATACTGCCATTTTAAGCTGAAGTAGTTCAGAAGACATTGGTGATCTGCTTAACTAAAGGATTTCAGCTTGGCCAACATACACCCAAGCTTGTATTTTAACTATATATACACAAAGTAGATGATAAATACAGAATTAAAATAGTCCTCTAGCATTTCTCCACAGCATTTGAAATTTGACAGCTTTTACAGTTTGATATTATGAAATAAGTAACAGTAATAGGAATTTTAACCCACACAATTAAAATACTCAGATGAAATTTGTAGTGTTTAATACAATTCATTTTGTAGTCGAGGGCAAAATAGACAAAAGAACAACCAGAAAACTGTAAATAGGTACGAGTACAATTTTCAAATCCTGTCTAAGCAAATATTAGCTTTCTGCTGAGAACAGTATGTACGACAAGTTTTACAAGGTTTATTAAGGACTTTCCAGATATCTCCTATTAAATAAACCATATAGTAATGGCTTCACGTCTTGGACTGGTGTAGGAGAGGATGAAAGGTAATAGGCCCAAGTCAAGCAGATAGATAAACGAGGAATCTCAACAGCAACCTCCACCAGCCTGTTGCCCTCCATGGCTGCCTGAATGTGATGCATTAGTAGCAGCATGCTGTGGTCCAATCTTTATGCCATTTGCCTTGAAGAGAAGAAAAAAGTAATTACAAAGTAGCATATAAGTAATTGATTCAGCAAATAGGAATTTAGTGGCAGAAAAACTTTGTAAAGGTCATATTTTAAATTTTCATCCTAGTGCATACCAAACTATTGTACTGAACTAAACATATGACAATTAAATGTTCACAGATAAAAACAAAATAATGCAGTTGCTGGAAAATCAAACAAAAACAAAATGCTGGAAAAACTCAGGTCCTGCAGCATCTGTGGAGGGAGAAATAGAGAAGGTTGGACAGAATATAAAGGAACAACAAAGGATGACTAAAAGATGAATAATGGAGAAATTAGAGTACAAGAAAAAGCTAGCCAGAACTAAAGATAGTAAGAGATTCTATAAATATTTTAAAAAGAAACGAGTTAACAAAGTGAGCGTTGGTCTAAGAGAAAAAGTGAGTCCGAAGAATTGATAATGGAAAACAAGGGAATGGTAGATGAATTGAACAGCTATTTTGCATCAGTGTTCACTATAGAGGATACAAGTAACATCTCAGAAGCAGCTATACATCAGGAAATGGAAGGGAGGGAGGAACTCAGGAAAATTACAATCACCAGAGAAGTGGTACTGAGTAAATTGTTGGAGCTGCAGGCTGACAAGTGCCCAGGTCCTGATGGACTTCATCCTAGGGTCTTAAAAGAAGTGGCTAGTGTTATAGTTGATGCATTGGTTTTAATTTTCTGAAACTCCCTAGATTCAGGAAAGGTTTCATTAGATCGGAGAAAGCAAATGTAACTCCATTATTCAAAAAGGGAGAAAGCAGGAAACTACAAGCCAGTTAGCTTAACACCTGTCATAGGGAAAATGTTAGAAGCTAAAGAAGCTGTAGCAGGGCACTTGGATAAGTTCAAGGCAAATCAGGAAGAGTCAACATGGTTTCGTGCAAAGGAAATCATGTTTAACCAACTTATTGGAGTTCTTTGAGGAAGTAACATGTGCTGTGGATAAAGGGGAATTGGTGGATGTACTGTCCTTAGATTTCCTGAAGGCATTTGATAAAAGTGCTACATCAAAGGTTATTGCAGAAAATAAAAGCTCATGGTATAAGGGGTAACATATTGGAATGGATAGAAGATTGGCTGACTAACAGGAAGCCGAGAGTAGGCATAAATAGGTCCTTTTCAGGTTGGCAAGGTGTAACGAGTGGTGTGCCACAGGGATCAGTGCTGGGGCCTCAACTTGTTACAATTTATATAAATGACTTGGATGAAGGGATGGATGGGATGGTTGCCAAATTTGATGACACAGAAAAGGAAAGTAATTTGTGAAGAGGACACAAAGAGGCTACAAAAAGATATAGATAGGTTAAGTGAGTGGGCAAGGATCTGGCAAATGGAGTATAATGTGGGACAAGGTGAAAATGTCCATTTTGGCAGGAAGAATAAAAGAGAAGCATACTATCTAAATCGTGAGAGATTGCAGAGCTGAGATGCAGAGGGATCTGGATGTCTTAGTGCATGAATCGCAAAAGGCTAGTATGCAGGTACAGCAAGTAATTAGGAAAGCTAATAGAATACCATTTATTGCAAGGGAAATGGAATACTGAAGTAGGGAGGTTATGTTTCAGTTATACAGAGCACTAGTGAGACCGCTTTTGGAGTACTGTGTACAGTATTGGTCACCTTATTTAAGGAACAATGTAAATGCATTGGAAGCAGTTCAGAGAAGGTATACCAAACTAATACCTGGAATGGGCGGGTTGGCTTATGAGGAAAGGTTGGACAGGCTAGGCTTGTATCCACTGGGGTTTAAAAGAGTAAGAGGCGACTTGGCTGAAACCTAAGATATTGAGGGTACTGGATAGGGTGGATGAGGAGAGGATGTTCTCTCTTGTGGGAGAATCTAGAACTAGGAATCACTGTTTAAAAATAAGGGGTCGCCCATTTAAAACGGAGATGAGGTGCATTTTTTTCCTCAGGGGTCTCGAGTCTTTGGAGCTCTTCCTGAAAATGCAGTGGAAGCAGAGTCTTTGAATATTTTTAAGGCAGAGGTGGACAGATTCTTGATAAGCAAGGGGGTGATAGGTTATCAGGGGTAGGTGGGTTGCAGATTGGAGGTTACTATCAGATCAGCCATGATCTTGTTAAATGGCAGAGCAGGCTCGAGGGGCCAAATGGCCTACTCCTTATTTGTATGTTTCAAGTTCGCATGACAAAAGTAGAAATATGATGGAATTTATACTGTTTAAGAGGGGGGTGGGGGGGTGGAGTAGGTGAAGATATAAAGGTCAGCGATGGGTGGGAACTAAGGAGAGATTGACAAAGATGTCATGGGCACAAAACAAGGAGTGTTAATTGGTAGTGGTGAAGACTAAAGAAGTGCTGATAGTAGCATAAAGGTAAGAAAGCAGAATGTGTTAATGTTAAAACAAGGGTCAGCACTGTGAAAGAACACAAACAAGTGACAGGTGGCCTTGTTGGGGGCAGGGAGGTGCTGGCAAGGTGGTTGGGGAAATTCCATCACATTTCTACTTCCCTCTAGTTCTGAAGAGTCATATGGACTCAAAACATTAACACTGTTTCTTTCTCCACAGATGCTGCCAGACCTGCTGAGTTTATCTAGCATTTTCTGTTTTTGTTTGTGGAAGTTCACTCACTTCCCCATACAAAAAAAAAATCAAGATCACAAGTGTTTTCAACATAGTGCTGAATGGGTTCACCACGATGAATTTCTCAAGTTTGTCCACTGCATCGCTCACTTGGAGTGCTTTACTTTCCCTCTTCGCAGCTTATCAAAAAAACTGACACTATTTAATGAGGAAAGGTGGAGTCTGGGAAACAATTATAACATTCTTTTTGTTTTCTTAAAAACTGGTACTATCACCAGGGACCTAGAACATTTGTAGTTGCAGTATTTCCCTCCTCATGGAGGCATGCTGTTTAAGGCCTCAGCTCAGCAGACATTAGCTATGAGACACTGCAAGAAACAAATAGTGAACTTGAAACAAAACCGCCTTATAAACAAATTCTAGAAAGCTTTATTATGTGTAATGCTTCAACAAATCTAATAAAATTTTCCCAGGTAGTTCCTTAAGATGGCAGTCAGCATATATATTATATTCTACCATTCTCAAGGCTTATTTTACATTTTGCATGAACTGACAAGGGTGCCAAGTAAGAGGGACTGGAAATATTTTTTTTAAACTAATGGCAATGCTAGAGATTAATTCTGGAACTATTTGGTTGTAAATCGAATGCTCTTATTGCTAAAGTGTCAGATTATGGAGGACAATTTTGGGAATAGAAATATTTAGGAAGAGTGTTGCTGAAAAAGGAGATATATCTATGCTTTTCGTCTTATCAGGACACTCGCAAGAATACCAAAAAAAGGGGGAAAACAACAATTTATACTGTGTTTGAAGAGTGCTGATTAATTGGCAAATGGCATTACAATACATGGTGACTGAGAGTTAACTGCCAAGCATTGTTTGAAATTTAAACCAGGCAGCTTGACCCTGATATTCCTCAGGGCAATGCCTTTACCAAAGTCAGCGAATGGCTGTCACTTATTTTGTTTAGCTGAAACAGGCACAATGTACATGTTCTTTCTGTCTGTAAAGAACAGGGCCAAGTGTATTAATATATGTAGCTTCCAATAGACACAAATGCGCCACATTGCGAGTCGACTGACAATCTTAAACTGGTTGTCAGTGTAATTCTTAGCACATTGGACAACATTTTCTAAATAATCCTCAATCACAGGATCACATCTAATGTTGGCCACTGTGTTTTGAGTTTTGTAAGCACGGGCTGGTTGGGTACAGTCTGTGCCCTGCCCGTGGCAAACAGCAGCTGGGTCATGCTATTTGATATGATCCACCAATCTTTGGGACATACGGCCTACATACCAAGCATCACACTGGCACTGAAATTCATATACCACATTACTCATTTGTGTGATAGGCAGAACGTCTTTTTGGCTCAACAGCAATATTCTGTTAGTGGCGAATACCACTTGTGTTGCTACTGGATAGTAGCAGCACAAAACAGCTAGCTTCACCTGTTGCTCAAATTTTTTGAGATACCATGCTCTTCCAGGGTAATCCAAGGTGAACTGGGCACCTTTCAGGATCAAAGTGACGGCCTTCGGCCCATACATGACAATGCGTGATATACAGCGTGCAATGATCTGATTAGGGTAGCCATTATCCTGCAGGGTGCCTTTGATATGCCATATTTCAGCATCAAGCTGACCATGTACACTCAAAGCGAGGAATTTGCGTTTGCGCATGGTTTCAATTTTGGTGTGCCAAACATGAAGAGGTATTAACTGAGTTTGAACTCCTCTACTCCCAACTATACCGCCACAAACCAATGTCCATTGAAGACGCTGAATTCTTGAAAGTGCGCCTAGCTGACCTAGCACACGCATATTGCAGGATTCCGAATGACTTGTCCAAGTTTCACATGCAATGTCTTACAGTATTGCAAGTCCTTAAGACCAACCTAGACATACATGTAAGTGAACCTGAAAAAGGAACAGGAATAGTCATCCTTAACAAGCTTGACTATCAAAATGCACTCCATTCTTAATGACAGGTCCAAATTCATATCCATTGGTCCTGCCGCTCAACATGACTGGACAGCCTTGCTTGAAGGTCAGCTAAAAATACACTTGCTGGATTTGTGTAAGAGCAATGAGCTACCACGTAATACATATGACAGGGCTCATCCTCATGGTTCACTACGTCCGCATATGTATGGGCTGCCCAAGACACACAAAAATCCCTTTACGCTGTATCTTATCTATGACTAGTTCTGCACAACATGAATTGGCTAAATGGTTGGCAGAATTGTTACAGCCAGTTTTAGACCAAGTTTTCCACATACGCAGTGAAGACCACACAGGACTTGCATATCGATAGCAGTGCTATTCATATGCTCATTTGACATTGCTAGCCGGTGCAATGTTCCACTTAAGGAGGCCACTGGTATTTGTGCTGCAGCACTATATCATGGCAATCTAGACCCACCACCATTGCATGGATCAGTGTTCATTGAACTTATGAACTCGACAGTTCAATTTTATTGACGCCATGTATGCCCAAATAGATGGTGTTGCCATAGGATCTCCTCTGGGCCCACCTCTCGTAAACATCTTTGTTGGGTTCCATGAGAAACATGTCTTGATGAAATAATCTCCTACCCCTCGCATATTGTGGATGATATGTTTGCTATATTTAAATATGCAGATGCATGTAGCAATTTTCTCTTGTCTTAATGGTCTCCATCCTGTACTCAAATTCACCTGTGAAATGGAGCAGTCAAATGAATTCCCCTTCCTTGACATACTAGTTGAGAAATCTGCCAGGGAGTTCTCTACCACGGTCCACCGCAAGCCTACCTTCACTGGTCAATATACGCATTGGGCTTCTTACAGTTCCACAAGCTATGAGATTGGTCTTATCAGAAACCTTGTAAATAGGGTCCCGAGACATTTGCTCACCATGCAAGCTTGATGCTGAAATAGGGTGCAAAGGCATCCTGCAGGATAATGGCCATGGATCATTTCATGTGTATATCTCACAAACTCATGAATGGGCCTAAGGCTGTGACTTCCAGTCCTGAAACGTACTGAGTCTACCTCAGATTACACTGGAAGGGCAAGGTATTTCAAAAAATTTGAGCAACAGGTGGCGCTAACTGTTTAATGCTGTTATGCAGTAGCAACACAAGTGGTATTCGCCACCAACAGGATGCTGCCATCAAACCAAAAAGGCGGTCTGCCTATCACACCAATTAGTAACGTGGTATATGAATTTCAGTGCCCGTGAAATGCTAGGTACGTAAGCCATAGATCCCAAAGACTGGCTCAAACAGCATGTCCCAGCCGCTATTCACAACGGGCTGGGTACAGACCATACCCAACCAGGCCATGCTTGTAAAACTTCATAGAGTCCAACGTTAGATGTGATTCTGCGATTGGACAACCTTTGCTAAATAATCCTCAATGTGTGAAGAATCACGCTGACAACCAATTTAATATAGTCAGTCGGGCTCTCAATGTGGCACATTTGCATGTACTGGAAGCTACATATATTAATACACAGGGCCCTATTCTTTGCAGACAATGAACATGTACATACTTTGTTTAACTGAAACAGGCATAAAGTAAGTGACAGGCATTCGCATACTAATTTCACAGGGCAATGCCTTGACCAATTAGGGTCAAGCTGCCTGGTTTAAATTACAATGCTTGGCAGTTAACTGTTGGTCACCATCAGTGGTGCATTCTCCATGGCAATGCCACTTGCCAAGCAATCAGCACTCTCTCCACATGCAAGAATGCCAATATAAGGGGGAAAAACAACAATTTATACTGTGATTGTCCTGATGAGTGCAAGATGAAAAGCTTAGATAAGTCTTTTTTTTTCAGCAATACTCAAGTTCTGTACTACCAAAGAACTATTTAGGAAGAGATTAAAAAAAACTATTTGGAATAACAGCTTAGTCCTGGCAACTCATTCCATGTTAACTATTGTTTGTATGAATAGTCTTCTCCAAATTCCCTGCTTAGTCCTAATTTTTAATTTGTCTGGTTCTGCACTGTCGTCAGGATTCAATTTTGTCAATTTACACAAATTTTCAACATTTACTAAATCACCCTGAAGTGCCTAAGTAAGAAGCAGAATTTTCTTAGACTTTCCTGCTAACTTTATTTCAGGGCCTGAAATAATCTTGTTGCACTGCATTCATTCATGCATGAGCATTAATATAATTTCTTTCAAATGGCAATTAATAGATAAACACTACTTTGATAGGGTCCAACAAGGCTCCAGAACAATAACACTTTTGTATTCAATCTTTTTTCAATACACCATCACTTTACCTTCTGCTTCCCCCTCACTGTAGCCATACAATGGATTAGGCCGATAGCGGAAACAATTTTCCCAAAATATAAATATGCGACATGACTGTTCCGTTCAGTCATTTCAGTTCCTTACTTTGATATTTATTAATCTGCATTTGACATTGCTACTGGCCCACTTTCCTAAAAGTTCCAAATTTGTTCAAAATCCACTTGCAATACTCATTTCCAATTTTATTACTTACAAGCTTAAAGATTTTGCTTCTAATATTTTCAACTTATGATTCCAACTTAACGAGCAATACAAATTAGTCAATTGGATGTTATAAGCATACTATCCAGAGTGAAACTGAGGCACTGAGACCTTGAAGATTTGACTGAAGGTTTAAACGACTTCTGTCTCGAGCTGGGAAGAGAATAGAGAAAAGATAGGCAGGCAACAAAGTTGCAACTCTAGATTGTCAGTTGATGGCTCCTGCTAACAAGGTGAATTTGTTGCTATTAGGTGAGTACACAAAGTTCCACTTTGCTGCTTTCTGGTCAGATAGCCAATTGACAAATTGTTTAGGTTCATGTGTGAAAAATGCAAAGATCTGTCTACTATGAAACTTTCCACTGACATGAGTAAGCCTTACGAGAAACAGTTAGAAAATTAAAATCATTTAAAAAATACACACAATATGTGACAGCAAGAAAATGTACAACATGAATACATGCTGAAAAATAAAAGCCAATTTACACATTAAAATGTTCAGCTCAGCTTGCTTTAGTCATTTGGATATAAATAATCCAGATTCTGTTATCCACAATATATAATTCACAATTACATAATTGCATGAACAGTTTTATGTCCCTAATAAATGACCAGAGAGCTTTTGAAAAATGAAAAACAACCTACAATAGTCATTATATAACTCACGCTAAACAGGTGTTCCACATAAATAATTCCCCATTGTGTAAGTGAGCAGAATATAAAAACACTGATCCTCTAGGCACCAATTCTTTTGCCAGTTTGAATCAACTGTACATGCCAAGAGTACGAGTGTTCTATGTCATCAATAATCTCAACACTCCCCAAAGACATGGCAGTTTGCCAAGAACCCACACGCGTTACACAGAGCACTTTCATTCATCAAACAGACTTATCTCAACACTTACTAGTTCAAGTGGTTGCACCTTAAACCAACTTTTTTTTTTGTAAAAGTCATGGTTAGCACTATAAAGTTTGCTTAGAAGAAAAGTACACTATGATAAATCTCAGGTTTTCTAATGCTTGGCAATCATTCCATTTTTACATTAGCCTTGGGGTTTCTGGCAGCAGTTTTGTATTTACACCAGATGATGTGGTTTAAGTTGACTCTAACTCCTCTTATTGAATACATGCCCTATGGCTCACTAGCTTCACCCATCTGAAACACAAGCATGGCACTTAGCCAGGTAACAAATAACAAGGACTAATAGCTTCTGACAACAACTAAACCTGAACCACTGTCAACTAGCAAAGGTGACTTATGAAAGACCACCAAAGACAAGTTTCTCTTTAAAACTGTACTTAAAAGTCAGACATTGTAATACTTTTGCCAAGATACTGTTCACAAAACAGTACATCAGGAGTTAATAAAGGATGCCTATGTTCCAAAATCTACTTCCTTTTAAAAGCCACCTCTAATATTTTAGAACTAATTTTTCAGACACCATTGCTTCCAGAACAGCATTGAGGTCTACTGTACAATGTGCTCTTTTAACTGTTCTGGCCAAGTTGATAGAAGTAGCTTTTCAACTGATGTAAAAATGTTATCTTGATTTTGCGGAAGTAGAAAGTATTTTTAAAGCAAGTGTTCAAATATTGCAATTACTATATAGTGCTACTAAAATCAGAGGTTAATTTTATTTATTGATTAAAAGAGTCAATGAGGTCAGAATAGGTAAAAACTTTCTGATGTGACCCCAAGGCAGCTTTTATATTGCAATCTTTTTAGATAGGATAGATATTCATACAATAACACCCTACACTTAAAACCTGGCTACTATTTTGTTGGTACAGCTAAGACTACAGTTCTATGATTCTACTGCCAAGGTGATGGTTCAGATTTCATATAATGGGACACATTGGATTTTTGTAATCAGAACTAAAAAAGTGTAAATGAAACTTAAACTCTTCAGTATCTATATCAGTTTATGTGGATATTACTATGGAATTCCCAACTGCATACTTAAATAATGTTCATGGATTCAAAAACTGCAAAGGACAAAGTTGTTCAAAACAGTTTAATGCTTTTCAAGTATAAAAGATATGAATGTTTAATCACATATCTTTAAGAACCAAAGAGTACCACCCAAAAACTTTAGAAGTGAGCATATGTATTTGGTTTCATAAAAAGCACCTTTAACAAGTGGACAACTCCAGTTATTGGTCTCCTTATTTAAGGAAGGGTGCAAATACATTGGAAGCAGTTCAGAGAAGATGTACTAGACCAATACCTGGGCAGGTTGTACTACGAGGAAAGTTCAGACAGGCTAGGCTTGTATCCGCTGGAATTTAGAAGAGTAAGAGGCGACTTGATTGAAACATAAGATCCTGAGGGGTCTCGACAGGGTCGATGTGAGAAGGATATTTCTTGTGGGAGAACCTAGAACTAGGAGTCACTGTTTAAAAAAAGGGGGTCACCCATTTAATTCAGAGGCGAGGGGAGTTTCTGTCTCAGGGTCATGAGACTTTGGAACTCTTCCATAAAAAGGCAATGGAAGCAGAGCCTTTGAATATTTTAAGGCAGAGCTAGATAGTCTCTTGATAAGCAAGGGAATGAAAGGTTAGAGGATAGGCAGGAATCTGGAGTTGAAGTTACAATCAGATCAATAATGATCTTATTGAATTGCAGAGCAGGCTCGAGGGACCAAATGGCCTACTCCTGCTCCTAGTGCGCATATACTGCAGTACATATGAAATATATTTAACAGAACTCTTCAAAGTGGGCATGCATTTGAATCAATTAAATTTAGGAAGAGCAAATTACAATGGAACAACAACAAGGAAAGGCATTCTGTTTTATTCTTGATAGAACTGAAGTTCTCAAGTAGCTTGGTGTTCACTAACAGAATCTAGTTATGCAGAAACAACTAAACCAGCTGGAAGTGCCAAACTAGGAGAGGAGTCACATTGTTTTGCATCCTCTACACATTCGCTGGTGTTATCTGACATCAGCCCACAGTCCCATTATGAGTGTACAGAATAGAGAAAATCACAAGGCACATTCTCCCTTTATTACATTGTGATATCATAAAGTCAAAAAACCTCATGATCTACACTTGTATCCCATTCATTTGTTTCCAAGTGTAAAATTTGTAAAAGCACTGAATTTTGAAATCTTTGCAAATTCTTCTAAACATTTATTTACTAAGCTTTTCATCCTCAACCTGGTCCCTTCAAATTTGATACCTTGTCAAAAAGAAAAAAAAATTGTCCACAGAACCACAACTCCCAACCCCTCCACCCTAAATCTGATTGGAGCCCTGGATAAATATTCTCAGACATTAGCTAATGGCCACAATTGTAGCATCTGCTCAAAGTAGGATCCTGACAAGTATGTTTGGCTTTTCTGCCCATGCCAAACAAAAAATCATTTTTTTTGGACAGGAGACAAGACATCCTTCAGGTGGCAGAATAAAAAAACCAAGAAATCCAACAATGCATTGCCAATTCACATCTTCCAGCAGTGCTCCTCAAACTGCAAGCAACATTGTTCGATTTGCATCATCTGCAAGCAACATTGTTCGATTTGCATCACTGTCCAATTAGCATCCAAGACAATGTTCCCGGCCACACCCATAAGTACCATTTAAGTCAAAACACTCCCTCGTGTCTGATTTTACCTGCTCAAAGGAGAAACCATTCAACTGTTGGACCAGATTGTACATCTGGATCTAACTGACAGCCTGTCAAAAATAGAAATCAGGCCTTTTATGTCACCAACTCAGATTTATAGCTTTAATAAATCAAATAAGTTTGTACAATGTTGCTGCTCTAAGAACACTAGTCTGCTCTCTTGTGTTCTAATAATTAATCTTGAATATACAAAACATTTCATTCACCTGTTGATATCCAGCTCGAACAGTTTTCATATGGCTGCCATTTCAGCCTTTCATTTCCTCTTGCTTCAGCTTGGTCAGATCACCCTCTAGTGTTGGTTCATGAGATTACTCTGGAAGCAGAAGGCACTTCCCAGTGTAAAACCAGAACTTTAATTTGGGCAACATCCAGTTGATATGCCCTTCCTTGGAATTTTTGGGATAGCTGAGAAGTACTTAACAGGCATTAGGGTGTCTAATTATTGGATCACATGTCAATACCCTTAAGGTGGGAGGAGTTCAAGTATTTTTTGACCTTTGTGGTCCATATAGACATATCATGAAGACTATACATAAAGATTAACCACAAATTCTCATTAATTTGCATATTTCAATTCATTAATGGATTAGGGGAAAGGAGGGGTTGCTGCTAACAACCTCCAAAATAATGCCAAGGTAAAAGTCAGGTTATACAAATGAGCTGAGCCCAGATTTTATCCATATCCAGCTGTGTGTCAGTCAAGTGTAGTGCAGAACACCGCCTGACTTGCACAAGGGTAGAAGGGTGAGGTATAAAGCAAAAAAGGTTGAAGGAATTTAGTTATTTTATTACTTGCCCTATTGGTATATTAAACGCACAAGATTTTCATTTTTCTTTTTAAGCGAAACCACAAGTCATTATAGCATCTCTTTGGAGAAAGACTCAAACTCGGAGTCTCGAAAGGGCAGGGGGCTCATGAGAAAAAATATTGAAATGGAGGACTGTGTCTTTTAAACAGAAGAATTCGTACCAAAATATCCGTATAGATGCCCTGATTACCACAATACATTGAGAAATTATCACAACCAACCATGAACAAATCAATGATATGCCATTGAGGTCTTTACCAAATTACAAACTGAAGAATCATTCCTTTGGGGTTTATATCCAAAGCAGCATGTTATTTAAATGGAGAGATTGTAGAACTCTGCAGTACAGAGGGTTTTGGGTATCCTGGTATGTGAATCGCAAAAGTTAATATACAGTTACAGCAAGAGATCAGGAAGGCAAATGGGATGTTGTCGTTTATTACAGTTTTGCTGCAGTTGTATATGGTGTTGATGAGACCACATCTAGAGTACTGCGTACAGTTTTAGTCTCCTTATTTAAGGCTGATTCCTGGGATGAAGCGGTTATCTTGAGGAAAAGTTGGACACGCTAAGTCTGTATCTATTGGAGTTTAGAAGAGCGAGTGATTTTATTCAAACATAAAAGATTGTGAGGGGACTCTACAGGGTGGATGCTGAAAGCATGGTTTCCCCTTTTGGGAGACTAGAACTAGGGGACAGTTTAAAAATAAGGAGTCTCCCATTTAAGACAGAGATAAGAACTTTTTTCTCAGAGGGACATTAGTCTGTGGAATTTTCTTCCCCAGAGAGCAGTGGAGGGAGGATCATTGGATATATTCAAGGCTGAGTTAGATAGATTCCTGACTGACAAGGGATTCAAAGGGTATAGGGAAAGACAGGAAAGTAAAGGCCACAATCAGATCAGCCATAATGTTGTCAAATGGCGGAGTATACTCAAGGGGCCAAATGGCCTACTCTTGCTCCTAATTCAAATGTTTGTACTCAGTTATAGAAATGTAAAACCAAATAGATCTCTGTAAGCACTGCTACTCAGTTCCTGTTAATCAAAAAAAAATCCTTATTTGTTGCTTTACATTCCTTTGCCATCTGTCACTCCAGGAGGCTGCATTCCCTTTAGTATGCTTTTAATACTATTTGAGGAAGATTCATTATTACTCAATGGAAACATCTGAAGATTTTTCAGAAGAAGATACTAAGGAACCTGTGTGGTTCTAAACTAGTTTTCCTTACAAACGTATGGCACAAGCTATAATAAAAATCTTTTGAGTGAGATCAAGTCAACAATTGCAGATTTGAGAATCATGCATACAACACAGGGTGACCTATATTTGCTTTGATTAAATTGTGAAGTCAGAATTGTAAGACAGAAGATCACATACAAAATTAAACAAATAATTCTTACCTCATTATTTATGTCAAAGACTCCTTCCTGTATTTTCTCATAGATCTCCCTTGCTGTATTAATAAATGCCTGAAAATTAAAAACAAATTTTACAGTTAATAAAAACAATTTCTCCAACCATAATTTATTACTAACTTGATATTTAATCAAAGTCAAAACACTCAAAAGTTTTGAGTACACTGGGAAACCAAGTGGTACAGCAAGTTGTTACACCATCGTTTCACCTTTAGGACTAGAGCTTGAATCCAGCCTAGATTGATAAGGCGATCCTTTTTCATTCCACCACTCTACCTGCTATAAAAGGACCCTATCTCAATTACGTTGAATAACCCAGTTCCAGTGGGCATGATTCCAGAACACAAAAATGCTCCTATTTCAGTTCAAACTAGCAGCAAGATATATGCTATTTCAGCAATGCACATGGGTGGCTGATATGAGAAATAGCAACAGATCTCACCAATCATATAAATTAGGTCTTGAAACTCCAAGAATTCTACGTTCAAATGCCATATATAATACAGCAGGACCTGCAGAAGTAATCTAGCTACCTTTCTAATCTGATGAATTCAGTCAAGGCACATGGACAAAAAAAACATAGCAAGGCATTTCTCCTCCTTTTGTGGTCAGGGTTAAGTAAATCTTGGCATCACAACCAATTTGTAGTTAAATTTTAGAAAGTGGAATAAAATAAACGTCTCGGAACAGATTGAGTTTCAAAAGTTAATCATAGTAATAGATCCAAATCCCCAACCTAACAAGTCAGTCAGTGTGAGCACTCAGGCTTCCCCTAATAGAGATTTGATGTATAACTGGGTTGGAGGGGGACAGTGGGGGGAGGGTGGTAAAGGGGAAAGCACAAAAGGCTAGAGCGAGAAGAACAGAAATTTCAGATAAAGTTGTTAAGGTTAGGCTATAAAGGAAAGCCCATGAAAGAATTTAAACCTGATGAGAATTTTAAATTTAGTGGGAATGGAGGCAAGAGATTCTAGGAGATAGGTCTTATGCAGATGTATTAACAAGGCTCAAGGAGACGAAAGAAGCTGAAAAAACACATGGAATCAAGTTATCTAGGTGGAGAGAGAGAGAGAACTGACAGTAAAATAGGGAGAGTGGAGGAAGCAAAGGCAGTTAAATAGATGGCCCCAATCTTAGGGAAAGAAGAAAAGAAACCGTTAAAGAAAGGTAAGGGACATGGAAAAGAGAAAAACCCTGGAGTGTGGAAATATAATTTTAAAATTTCTCTTCGAGTACTTTGACTTAATAATCATGGGGAGGACATGTAAATAGCATGCAGCTAGGTATTATAGTAGAGTTGAGTGAACTCCAGGGATAGCGGATGACTTCAACTTCAGCATGAGGCTCAACATGCATACATGCCTTGCCCTGAGAATGGCTGAATTAGTAAAAGGCAAGAGACATGAAAACATTGACCCAATAGCAGGTTTCAGGGAGCGAAACTCAATAGGTCTGTTGGAAAGGTGGGAAAAAGATGATACACTGATCTTGTTTTAGTTTGCAGCAGAACATGAAGAATGGGATGGGGAAGAAGTAGAAAGAAGGGAAGGAGTATTCCCATGTTGAAACAGGAGAGAAGTGTTAGCAAAAACAAACACCCCTGAGGGGCAATATAAAATATGACAGATCCTACTTTATAGGTAAAAAAGGTCCTGTTGCTGGGGAGTAAGTTTTTAAAAAATTGGCAATCCTGTTTTCTTGGGGAAGGAGAACAGGAAGGAGGAAAGAGAGTTTTCGATGGGTTGGGGGAGAACAAAAACATGGAAAGGGAAGGAACTGACCATTTTTTGCAGAGAAAGACGGAGGTTAAATGAAGATACAGGGCGCAGTTCTCCATTTTGGAAAAACGGATAAGAGGGGGAAGCAGGAGTTGAACTAGAGGGCAGTTAAAGAACTCTAGTTGAAAAGTGCATTTGGAGTTAGAAAAGGGCAAACAGACCCTATTGTACAAGGGCAGAGACCAATTTATAGGAGGGAGTGAACACAGTTTATTTAGACATTCATTGTGACCATGTTAGTCAGTCAGCAAGAGGAAGGCAGGGCTTGAATATGCCATTTGGCTTCGTATTCCTGTTCAGTAACATAACTTTATAGCATGTCTAGGCAGAAGCTTCAGCACCAATTAACAGACATAGCTCAGAGCTGGTGGTGGAGATGGGACAGGAGAGAAAGATGTACAATATAACTGATGGGAAGTGTTTTAGTCTCAACTGACAATTGCTACCTATAACAATGACTTTGAACATCAATGGTTTTATATTAAAGACTACTTCTTGTGACAAATAGTGATGGCTTGCTTTCAATTGTAGAACATTACTACCAATGCCACAAGAGCTTCATTTTCTGATGCACATATATAATTTTATGCTTCACTTTCCCTCCAACAATCAATCTGCAATGTTTATTTGTTAAAGCATTAGTTGAGCTCAGTCATTGCTGTTGCAACCGATGGAAATCATTTACATGTAAAACTGTGTGGCTGATTGAAAAAGTATACAAAAATCTTAAGAATTTGCCTCAAAATCAGTTCATAGAATACCTTGGGGAAATGATACATTTTTCAAATGACTTTGGACTCTGAATAAGTGAATTTGGCTTCCAGCCAGTACTAAACTTAATACTTCTATGTTCCTTAGATTCTCTTTTACAGAGAAACATTAGTTGCTATGTTTTGAATAATATATACTTTATTCAAATGACTTTACAAATCACATTAATTAGAAATTGCAGTTTCAAGTTCCATATTCTTCTGTACAGATTGAATTCCATGTAAGGGTCTGCAAGTTACTCATTCACATGGCATGATGCTTGAAGTCCCCAGACTCAGTTTTGATAAGGTTATGTACACAAGCACTTAACTACTGGCTTGTATGTCAGAACTTGTGACTTGTGTTCTTACATTATTATACAAATCAATTAGGTACATGCCTGACAAATTCAAAAAGCAGGTCATTGCCAGAGCAAAACACAGGGGTTATTACTGTTAGGTATAAATATGCAGATGTTTAGCTAAAATTGGATTAAAGCATCAAACTCGAGATGAAAAAACTCCATGCTTGCTTCCAGTTTTGCCAAGTGCTTGTGAGCTCTCTGACACCTCACCAAAGGTCTATTCTTCACTTTTGAGCCTAAAATGAGAAGACCCTGTCTGCTCTCTCAAGTGGATATAAAAGATCATCTGACAATTTTGAAGAACAGCAGAGGAGTTATCCCCCAGGATCCTGGCCAACATCTATCCCAATTGAATCGGTTTTTGTGATGTTATCTGGTCATTATCGAAGGAGCTTACTATGCACGTATTGGCTGCTATATTTCCCAAATTATAGGAATGATTAAGCTTCAACAGCTCATTGGCTGTAAAGCACTTTGGGACATCAAGATCATGAAAAGCACTATATAAGGGGAGCAGTCAGTAAGGGAGACTATGCCTGAATGAGACGGATGGAGTGAGTAGTTGGGAATTCAAAGAGGGAATGACATGCTTTAGGCAAGGTTTATTGCAAGAAGCAGGGCAGCATGAGCTCAAGCACGAGGTGCTCCTTTCTACTACTCTTTCAGCCTCCAGCATTTGATATCCACCTTGATGCAGCAGGAGTAGGTTAATCAGGAACTGGAAATTAACCAGAGAAGTTTGAGAACTTAAAGCAGCAAGGAGAGCACGCGCAAGCTGGGATTTTACAGATAAAATCTGAAAGTGACGTCACAGGAATCCCACAAGTTGATTAATTGGTAACTATAGGCCTTTAAGGACTTGGCACAGAGGAGACGATTGGTGAGTGACAGGTGAGTTATTATATTATACCAAACTGTAGTAAACACTTTATGAAGTTTAAGGTATGTCAGTGCAGCTCAGCCATGTGCAATGTGCAACCTGCAGGATGTGGGAAGTCATGCAGGCACATAGTGCCCTCAATGACTATATCTGCAGTAGGTGTCACCAGCTGCAGAAACTTGTGTTCTGGGTTGTGGAACTAGAGCAGCGGCTGGAGTCACTGTGGTGCATCTGCAAGACTAAGGATCATGCGGGTAGCACATTGAGAGGTGGTCACACCACAGCTGGGAAGTGCACAGGCAGAGGGGGAACACGTGATTCAGGGTATCTGAGGGAAACAGGCAAGTAGTGCAGGAATCCCGAGACGTTCTCTAACTACTTTTCCATTTTGGATACTAGTGAGAGATGGTTCTTCAGAGGACTATAACAAGAGCCAAGTTCATGGCACCACAGGTGGCTCAGCTACACAGGAGGGGAGGAGGAAGAGAAGAGCTGTAGTGGTAGGGGATTCCATAGTTAGGGGAGCAAACAGGTATTACTGCAGCCAAGACGTGACTCCAGGATGGTATGATGCCTCCCTGATGCCAGGGTCAAAGATGTCAGAGCGGCTGCAGGACATTCCTTTAGGGGAAAGAGTGAACAGCCAGAGGCTGTGGTCCACACTGGGACCAATAACATAGGTAGGAAAAGGGATGAGGTCCTGAAAGCAGATTGTAGGGAGTTAGGAGGGGAATTAAAAAGCAGGACTTCAAAATCAGTGATCTCAAGATTACCCGCAATGTCATGTGCTAGTGAACATAAGAATAGGAAGAGTGAGCAGTTCTACACATGGCTGAGAAATGGAGGAGGGAAGGCTTTAGATTGGAACAGGTTCTGGGGGAGGTGGGACCTGTACAAGGAGGGGTTACACCTTAACAGGACTGGGTCTAATGGGAGGTTTACTAGTGCTGTTGGGAGGGTTTAGACTAGATTGACATGGGGATGGGAACCTGAGGTCCTCAAAGTGAAGAGGAGAAAAAATGGCAATGTGAAGCAGAGAACAATTAACTGAAGAGGATATATCAGAAAGTAGTCTCAATGTTCATAGAATACTTGGAAAGTTTGACAGAATTAGACTAGGCAGCAGTAAGTCATTAGATGTGGTCAGAGTAAAGCCTTAATTAGGTTAATGTGCATGCATGGAATGTGGTTAAGAAGATTGGTGAACTACTGGCATAGGATGACAAATGGAATTATGATATATTGCTATCCAGGGATCTGGCTCAAAGAAGGGCAAGACTGAGTATTACATATTCCTGGGTACAAGGTATTTAGGAGAGACAGGACAGGCAGAAAAAGAGGTTGGGGATAGTGGCAGAGGGGAAGTGAAAAAGCTAATAGGAAAGTGAGAGCAAGGAGAGAGACTGGCAGCCAGCATGAAAAGGGAATCTCAAAGGTCTTTGATAAGCATATACATAATAAAACAGTGAAAACAGTGGCAAAAGCGAGTAGGGCCAATTCAGGGATTAAAAAAGGGGATTTATGCGTGAACGCAGAAGAGCAGGGGTATTAAACGAGTACTTTGTATCTGTCTTTACAAGGGAAGAAAACGCTACCCAGGCCAAGGTGAGAAGGGTGGTAACTAGGACACAAGAATTTACCATTGAGAAAGTGGTGTAAGAAAAGATATCTTCACTTAAAGTTGATAAGGTACCAGGACCAGATGAGATGCATCCAAGGGTACTGAGGGAAGAGAGTGTGGAAATTGCAGAGGCACCAGTGATAATCTCCTAGTCTTCCTTAGACACAAGGGTGATGCCAGAGGGCTGGAGAATTGGGAATGTTACATTGTTCAAAAAGGGGTGTAAGGATAAAGCTGGCAACTACAGAGCAGTCAGTCTGACTTTAGTGGTAAGGAAACTTCTGGAAACTATAGTCTAGGATTAAGTCAATAGTCACTTACACAAGTGCTGGATAATGAAGGAAAGTCAGCATGGATTCATTAAGGGAAAATCATGTGAAACTAAGTTGGAGTTTTTTTGAGATGGTAACAGAGAAGGTTGATAAGGGCAATGTTGTTGATGTGGTGAATATGGATTTTCAAAAGGCATTTGCTACAGTGCCACACAACAGGCTTGAGCAAAATCCTAGCTCATGGAATAAAAGGGAAAGTAGGCACTTGGATAAGAAATTGGCTGAGTGACAGGAAACAATAGTGATAAATGGCAATTTTTCAGATTGGAAGGTTTGTAGCAGACTTCCCCAGGCTCAATGTTGACACCCTTGCTCTCGCGGATATATTTCAATGGTCTGGATTGTAGTGTTCAGGGGATGGTTTCAAAATTTGCAGAACATCAACCGTGATGAGGATAGTCTTGAACTTCAAAAGGACATAGGCACCATTGGTGGATCGGCAGACAAGTGGCAGATGACATTCAATGCAGAGAAGGTGATTCATTTTGGCAGGAAGGATATGGAAAGACAGTATAAAATAAAGGGAGAAACCCTAAAGGTGGTGCAGGAACAGAGGGACCTCAGTGAATAAGTACATAAGTCATTGAAAATGTCATGTTTAGAGAGCAGTTAATAAAGCATATAGTATCTTAGGCATTATTGATAGGGGTATTGAATACAAGAGTAAGGAGGTCATGTTGAACTTGTGTAAGACAAATTAGGCCTCATCTGGAGTACTGTGTCCAGTTCTGGGTGTCATATTTGAAGGATGTGAAGGCACCGGAGCGAGTACAGAGGAGATTCACAAGAACAATTCCAGGGATAAAGAACTGTAGCTATGATAGATAGATTGGAGAATTTGGGACTGTTTTCCTTGGAGAGAAGGCAGCCAAGACAAGACTTGACAGACATATTCAAGATCCTGAGGGGTATGGACAAGGTAAATAGTGAGAAACTGTTCCCACTCAAGATAGCATCAAGAGCTAGAAGACACAGTCAAAATAATTGGCAAAAGGAGTTAAGTGTGATGCAAGGAAAAATGTTTTCACCTAGAGGATGGTTGAAGCCTGGAACAAACTTCCTGAGGGGGTGGTGGAGGTAGGTTCGATCGAGGTATTCAAAAGGGAATTGGATTACTATCTGAAAAGAGAGCTGTGCAAGGTTACAGGGAGAAGGCAGGGCAACGGGGCTAGGTATAATGCTCTCTGTGTGGTCTTGATGGGCCAAATGGTCTCCTTCTGTACTATAAAGATTCTGTAATAAATGCAAGTGCTTTTCTTTGTTTCTAAAAAATGAATACCTGAAAACAATTCAGATAAGACACTGCAGCTAAAACATATCCTGTTCTCACCTGATGACCATTGTTTTATTTGTTCATGTGATGGCCATTGCTGCCAAGGCCAGCATTTATTATCCACCCCTAATAGTTCTTGAGGTGGTGGTGAGCTCCTTTCTTGAACCACTGGGTCTACCTACACCACATGGACTGCATAGTGCCGTTAGGAACGGAATTCCAGGACTTTGTTCCTTCATTGTCATTGGGTCAGTGATTATAGACCCAAGTCAAGATGGTGTGGGGCTTGGAGGAAAACTTGCAAGTTGTGGCGTTCCCATGCATCAGCCGCCTTTGTTCTTCTAGGTCAAGGAAGTCAAGAGTTTAGAAGGAGCCTTGGCGAATTGCTGCATTGCATCTTGTAGATGGTACACACTGCTGCCACTGTGGGCTGGTGGTGGGAGTGTATGTTTAAGCTGGCAGTTAGGATGATTAAGCAGGCTGCTCTGTTTTGGATTTTGAGCATTGTTGGAACTGCACTCATCCAAGCAAGAGGAAAGTATTCCATCACATACCTACCATGACCTTTTAGATGGTGGACAGGCTTTGGGCAGTCAGGAGGAGAGTTACTTGTTATGGAATACTCAACCTCTGACATGCTCTTGTAGCCACAGTATTTAGTATAGTTCAGTTTCTGATAAATGGTAACCCCAAGATGATGTTGGCTGGATTCAATGATGACAATGCCACTGAATGTTCAGGGAGATGGTCAGATTCTCTTGATGAAGGTAATCATTACCTGGTACCTGTGTGGCACGAATGTTAATCATCACTTATCAGCTCAAGCCCAAATGCTATTCTGGTCTTTGATGCATATGAAGACAAACTGCTTCAGTATCTGAAGAGTTGAGAATGGAACTGAACACCTGATCTTATGATGGAGGTGGTCACTGAAAAAGCACCTCAAAATGGTTGGACCTAGATCACTACCCTGAGGAACTCCTGCAGCAATGTCTTGGGGATAAGATAATTGGCCTCTAACAACCACAACCATCTTCCTTTGTGCTTGGTATGACTCCAGTCTGTGGAGTCATCTCAGCCCCAATTCCCTTAGAGTTTATTTTGCTTGACCTCCTTGATGCCACACTAGCTCAAATGACATCAAGGGAGCAAGGACAGTCACTCATACCTCACCTTGGAATTCAACCCTTTTGTCCATGTTTGAACCAAAACTAAGGGGGTCCAAAGCAGACTGGCCTGGCAGAACCCAAACTGAGCAGTGCTGCCTTAAAGTACTTTCAACAACACTTTCCATCACTTTGCTGATGAAAGAGCAGACTGGCAGAAATTGGCCAGATGGAATTTGTCCTGCTTTTTGTGAGCAAGATATGCAAACCTGGGCAATTTTCCACATTGTTGGGTAGATGCCTACTAGTACTGTAGCTGTACTGCAATAGCATGGCTAGGGGGTGTAGCTAGTTCTGAAGCACAAATCTTCAGTACCACAGTTGGGATGTTTAGGCCCAGAGCTGGTGTGTCTTGTGCCTTCAGCCATTTTTGGTTATCATGTGGAGCGTACTTAATTGGCTGATGACAGGCAACTGTGATGCTGGGGACCTCATGAGGAGGCAGAGTTGGATCATCCACTCAGCACTCCTGGGTGAAGATGACTGCAAATGCTTCAGTCTTGTGCTCATTCAGGATGGGGATGTTTCTGGAGCCTTATCCTCTGGTTTGTTGTTTAATTGTCCAACACCATTCATGGCTCGGTGTGGCAGGACTGCAAAGCTTTGATGTGGTCCATTGGTTGTGGGATCACTTAGCTCTGTTAAATGCTTAAAAAAACAGAAGCATCATGCTTTCAAGTCATGTTGTAGCTTCAGCAAGTTGACATCTCATTTTTAGGTATACCTGGTGCTGCTCCTGTCGTGCTCTCCTACACTCCTGACCGAAGCAGGGTCAGTTCTCTGATTGATGGTAATGGTTGAGTGAGGGATATGCCAGGGCTCGAGATTATAATGTGGTGGAATACAATTCTGATGGTCCATAGTGCCTCATGGATGAGCTGCCAGATCTGCTCTAAATTTATCCCATTTAGCAGTGGTAGCGCCACATAAACATGTTGTCCTCAATGTGAAGATGGGACTTTATCTCCACAAAGACAGCATGATGGTCACTCCTACAACACTGCCTTGGACAGATATCAATCTACATGTCACAGATGCAAGGGTGAGGTCAAGTATATTTTTCCCTTGTTGGTTCGCTCATCGCCTGCCACAGACCCAGTCTGGTAGATATGTCTTCAGGATTCCACAAGCTCAGTTAGTACTGGTGCTACTGATCCTCTTAGTATTGGGTATTTATGTCCTCCACCCATTATATATTTTGTGCCCCTGCTCCCTCAGTGATTCTTCCAAGTGGCGTTCAACATGGAGAAGCACCAATTCATCATCTAAGGTAGGGCAGCAGATAATCAGGAGGTTTCCTTGCCCAAGTTTGGGCTGATGCACGAGGCTTTATGGGGTCCAAAGTCAATATTGAGGGCTTCCAGCATCACTCCCTCCTGACGGTATATCACTGTGCCACCACCTCTGGTGGATCTGTCTAACGGTAGAACAGGACACACCCAGTGGCGGAGGAGGAATCTAGGGCCTTAGCTGTAAGGTATGGATTTGGTGAGCATGACTATCAGTCTGTTGCTTGGCTAGTCTATGGAGCAGCTCTCCCAAATTTGGCATGAGGTGTTATGAAGGCAGACTTTGCAGGGTCGACTGGGTATGCCTTTGTTGTTTCTGGTGCCGGGTGCTGTGTCTGGTTTTATCCTTCAACTTTTCTGTAGCAATCTAATACAACGTAGTGGCTTGTTAGGCAATTTCAGAGGGTAGTTAAGAATTAACCACATTGCTGTGGGTCCAGGTTCACATGTAGACTAGACTGGGTAAAAGACTCAGTAAAGGGGAAGTAATTTCCTTCCCAGAATCAGATGGGTTTTTATGACAAATCTAGTAGTTTCATGATCATTGAAACTAGCTTTTTACTTTCCATTTCAGTTTTATTAATTGAATTTAACTTTTCCCAGCTGCCAAGATGGGATCTGAATTCTATCTCTGGAGCATAAGTCCAAGCCTCTGAATACCGTGATATCAACAAATAGCCAAAAGCACTAGATAGTGGTAATGTTACTAGGAGTTGCTCTATGAGGTCGTCTTGTGGCACAGTGGGCAGCATCCCTGCCTCTGAGCCAGAAGCTGCGAGTGGAAGTCCCACCTGAAGACTTGATGGCCAAGGAAGGTGCTTCCATAAAGCAGCAAATCAGGTCGACCATCAACTTGCAAATTCTTCCAACATTTGCCAACAGGAGCCGTAAAAGCAGGAGAGATTGTTGGTTAGCCATGTGATGGAAAGAAAGTTGGAGCCTCTACCATCATGATCCATAACTCCACGTAAAAGTGCATGTTGACACAGCAACTCAGACTCCGAAGTGATCTGTAACACACCACTACCACTATACTACTGCTGCCTTGCATCATACTTCTCCGCATAGTAATCAGGAAGTGGAACCCTGACTCACTTTTATGTCCTCAATCCTTAATACATGGTAGTGATCACTATAACGCCTCAACTGCCATTTTGGCAACAAAAAAAAAATCAGGTAACTTAGCACTGATGGGGAAACAAAAACAGACATCTTCTAATTTGTTCCACCTAGAATAATTAAAGCCCTTGAAATAGCAAGTCCGTTCCTCCCACCTAACAGAATTCTCCTGTATGATTCTATTTGCATATCTCCCACACTACCAGTATCTCAGTAAGCTGCAAGAGCTATGAGACTCTTAAGAACACAAGAAAATGCAGAGACAAACAACTCAAGGGTACTTCATCCAGGTGAACCCCAGCTTTCTTTCCCTTTTGCTGGGTAAAAATAACAGTTCTGCTCAATGGATATCGATCTAGCCCTGTAAAACAGACAATTGACCTGAAATCAACCATCACACCAGGAGTTACTATAACCAGCTTTTTAGAAGTCTCAAATACTGTCCATTTAACACTCATCACAAATATCACCAAATCAAAATGAACACAGGCCTTTTTACCAAATGTTGGCTGTGTCTCAGCAAAGTTATTTCAAAGTCATTCTTGTCTTCAAGCCCCTCTTATATGCTCATTGCCTATATTTGAGAAACCTTCTCCAGCCACATGTTCCAGCCAAAACCCCAAGCTCTTGTAAACTAGTGAATTTAGAAAATTAGTTTCTATGATGCATATTTTACTCAGTTCACTAATACTTGTGCAAAAGCCAATAGCAGGCAAAACTATTTTACAATTGTACAAATATTTAGCTAGCAAGCTAAGAAAATAGAGTTCAGAAATTTTGGCAGAAGAGATGACAAACTGATTTTTTATGCAGAAGATTCAATTAGTTGGTTTACTTTGACTAAACATGTCAAATTCCATTTTTACTACATGAACCTTCACCACCATTTTGGGATCACATTCCACAATTGTGTTTTTCTGTCCCCCATGTTACCAAAAAACAGCAGTCTTCCCTACAATATACCCAATTAGATGTCTTTCCCATAGAAAAGTTATGACACAAAGAGACCATTCATCCCATCGTGTCTGTGCTGGTTGAGAAAATAACTAGCCGCCCATTCTAATCCCACTTTACAGCACTTGGTCCATAGCCTTGCAGGTTACAGCTCTTCAGGTGTAGATTCAGGTACCTTTTAAATGAGTCAAGTGTTTCTAACTCGATCACCAATTCAGGCAGCAAATTCCAGACACCTATCACCCTCTGACTGTAAAAGGTTTTCCTAATATCCCCTCTAATCCTTAGACCAATCACCTTAAATCTTTGCCCCAAGGGTCACTCTTATACGGTGACTAAATAAATCACATTACTTGGAATTCAGAATTATTTTTAAAAATCTGTTTCAGCCACTGCATTCAATGAAAACCAAAAGCTGATGGCCTGAAAATGATAAAGGCTTGCACAAATTCAAGGAAAAGTAAAAATCCAGACTAGGAGAGCTATATTTTAAAAAGCAAGAAGGTATAAGAAAGTAATGAGGGACTATAAAAGGATATGAAAATAAGCTTGCAATTAATATCATAGCTAACAGTTTGAGAAACTGAGTGGTAGAGGAGAATGTGGTCCAATTATAGATGGATGCACAGTTAGGTGACAGTAAATTGTATAAATGGAAGCAGAATGTTGCAAACAGACATTGATAAAGTAACAGGGTGACAAAACTGGCAGACGTTGTTCACTGCATAGAAGTGAGGGGTCATCCACTTTGGGCCCAAGAAAGATAGAACAGGGTATTTTCTAAATGTTGAGAAGCTCGGAACTGTGAAGGAGCAGAAAGATTTAGGGGTAAAAACTATATATTTTTTAATCTGTTCACTAAAGGCAAATGGAATGTTAAGTCTTTATTTCAATGGGGCTGGAATACAAAGAGGTGGACGATACACTAAAGTTGTATAAACGCTCTGATTAGACCACATCTGGTTGAATTCAATCTGGGCAATACATCTCAGGAAGAATATAATGGCCTTGGAGGAGTTGTAATTTAGTTGCACCAGAATTATCAAGGCAGAAAGGATTAAATGAGGACAGGTTGCATAGACTAGGCTTCTATTTTCTGGAATATAGAAGATTAAGCAGTGATCTAATGGAGTTGATAGAGTACATAGGAAGTTTTCCCTCAATTGGGGAACGGGGGAGGGGGGTGGAGGTAAAGGAGCCCAGAATAAGGGTGCACAACCTTAAAATTAGCTCAGCCATTAAGGGATGATGTCAGGAAGCACTTCTTCACACTAAGATAGTGGAAAACAAACTACTCACAAAATGCTTTTTAGACCCAGCCTCTACTGTAAAGAATTCCAGAGATTCACTAGCTTCAGAAGAAATTCCTCCTCATCAGTCTTAGATGGGCGACCACTTACTCAGATTATGCCCTTTGGTCCTAGACTCTCCCACAAGGGAGAAACAACCTCTCAGCATCTACCCTTTCAAGCCCCCTAAGAATTTTCTATTTCAATAAGGTCGCCTCTCATTCTTCTAAATTCCAATGAGTACAGGCCCAATCTACATCACCTCTCCTCATAAGAAAAACCCTCCATACCCAGGATCAACCTAGTGAACCTTCTCCGGACTGCCTCCAATGCCAGTATAACTTCCATTAGATAAGGGGACCACAACTGTTCACAGTATTCTAGGTGTGGTCTAACTAGTGCCTTGTATAGTTTTAGCAAGACTTCCCCATTTTTATACTCCATTCCTTTTGAAATAAAGGCCAACATTCAATTTGCCTTCCCTATTACCCAATGAACTTGCATGCTAGCTTGGTCAAGGCATTGCCCTGAGGAATGAGTCAACGAATGGCTGTCACTTATTTTGTTTAGCTGAAACAGGCAGTGTGTGTATATTTTTTTCTGTCTGCGAAGAACAGGGCCCTGTGCATTAATCTGCACCTTCCAGTACACGCAAATGTGCCATACTACGAGCCCAACTGAATCTTAAATTAGTCATCAGTGTTATTCTTAGCACAGAGGATTATTTAGCAAATGTTGTCCAATTGCAGAATCACATCTAATGTTGGACACTGTTTTGAGTTTTACAAGCACAGCCTAGTTGGGTATGGTCTGTACCTTGCCCATTGCAAACAGCGGAAGGGTATGCTGTTTGATATGATCTTACATACCTAGCCTCACACTAGCACTGAAATTCATACACTGCATTGCTCATTTGCAATAGGCAGCATGTCGTTTTGCTTGACAGCAGCATGCTATTAGTGGAGAATACTATTTGTGTTGCTACTGCATATTAACAACATATTGCTCAAATTTGAGTATCTTGCCCTTCCAGGATAACCTGAGGTAGACTGGGCACTTTTCAGGACCAAAAGCGAGCAAAATTTGATGGCACGTTGAAATAAGTTCTATGGCTTTTGAAATTCTTGGCCAGCAAACTGATTGTTGTGTCCGTGCTCTGCATTTGGTAATGCCCAAATGACCACTGGAATTTTTGGAGAGCATCTGCATTTTTGCAAGGCTTACAGAAAATTAACCAGCAACTTGCAGTGATTTGCCCCCAATGTAAATCTTTAATCATTTATTTTGACAGCAAATTCTGGCCCATCATGCTGTGCCGCCACAATCTGAACAAACTTTGTTTTAGTGAAAAATACTGACCTCTGCTGGCAGGATACAAAAATCAAGTGGTGCATAGAACTGAAGCTTAATATTGAGCTCAGAAACAGTTAAGGAATGGAGGCTGAGTTTTAACCTTTCAAAAAAATGGCTACTCTAATTCAGAGGTAAAAATTTTTTTCAAAAAAAGGGAATGCAACATTTTCGAAAGTTCATTTGAGTTCTGATCTGTGCGCTTCAAGTTATAACCTTCCAGAGAAGTCCAAGAAATTTTTAAAGATTAAGATATTCAAACTTCAGTCGCGAGTTTTACAATAGTAAGGGGGAGGCAGGAGTGTTAAGAACTACCTTGCCAAGTTGGAAACATCGAGAATCCATGCTCTTGCTTTTAACCTACCCAAGTGAGGTGGGGCCAGTCTATGTCAATCACAGTTTCTCCCACTATATGTACTGCGTTAGCTCATGCTACTCCCCATCAGCAGGCAATCATAAAGATTGGAGGAGGGTGGGAAAGAGAAAAAGCAAACTTGTGCTTAAAAGAGCACAAGTGTGAAGTGATAGGCATGTAAGAAAAATCAAAAACTAAAAGGTAGTGCTTTTTAAACTTTTACAAACTAGTTGTGGAGGGAAATAGACAGTGTTGTCCCCCAGGGAGCCACATTAGAACCACTTTTTAAAAAATTCATTCATGGGATGCCCATCCCTAATTGTCCTCGAGAAGGTGATGGTATGCTGTCACCTTGTACCACTGCAGTCATGTGATGTAGGCACGGCACTTTGATATATCTTAAAGGCCGGGACTCAGATATAAAGGCATAATTTAAATGTTGCAGAGGATATGAAACTTGGAAATGTTGTGAACAGGCAGGAGGACAGTTGCAGACATCAGGAAGACAGACAGAATGGGGAAGTGGACAGACATGCTGGATGAAATTTAACAGTGTAAAATGATACGTTTTGGAAGGAATGGCCTTCAGTCATTTCAGACCTCACCACCTTTTGCGTAAAGAAGTTTCTCCCGAATTCTCTATTGGATTTACTATCATCTTGTATTTATGGTCTCTTGTTTTAGCCTCCACCACAAGTGGAAACATCTTTTCTACATTTATCCCATCAAACCCTTTTAGAATTTAAAATTCCTCAATTAAGTCACCTCTTAGCCTTCTCTTTGCTAAAGAGAGCTCTGGTCTGTTCAGGCTTTCCTGATGGGTATTATCCTCTCAGCTCTTGAATCATTCTCATGAATCTTATCTGCAGTGCCTCTTTTTATAATATGAAAGAAGGCATTATAAAATAACTGATACAATTTTAAAGGGAGTACAGGACATAGGAGCCAGGGGGCTAGACATACAAATCTTTGAAGCTCACAGGGCAAGTTGAGAAGGATTTTAAAAAAACATATGGGATCCTTGGCTTATAAACAGAGACTTAAAATACAAAAGCACATTACACTAAACCACAATAAATTATTGTATAAGGCCGCGGCAAGAGAACTGTGTGCAATTTTGAAATAATGTTAAGGCCTTGGACTGTGTAGAGGAGATTTACAGAAATGATACCAGGGATTTCAGTTAAGACAGAGAGCAATGTAAATGGTGTGCATCAAGAAAAAAAAAGGGTAAAGAATTTAGTACAAAATGGGAAGGGGTGCTCCTTTTAGTTAAATTAGTTTAAAACAAAACAAGACAACTACATGAAACTTTAATATATAAAATAAGGTTACAAAGAGATGGCAGTGCAGGTCATGTGGTGTATCTGTAGCATGTGGGAATCTGTGCAGACCAGTTTGTTCCCAAGCAACTACATCTGTAGTAAGAATTTGTAACTCGAACTTTGGCTCAGTTGTTGAGCTTGGGTCAGAGGTGCAGACATTGCAATGGATCAACAAAGGGGAGAGTTTTCTGGACATTTTGACCCAGGAGGCAGTCACACCTCTTAGGTGAGATGATTTAGATTTGGTTAGTGATCAGGAAACAGGAAGGTGAGATTGTGACTCAGGCAAGTTAGGAGGCCACAGATGCATTGGTGGAGGAGTATCAGTCTTTGCCACTGTCCAACAGGATGAGGGGAAGTCTGCAGGATGGATGAGTAAACAATGGTACAGCAGGCCATTAAAATGAGGGAAGCGGAAAGGATTGTGATGGTAGGAGGGGGCCGTATAGTCAGGGGGAAGTATGTTTTCTACTGCAACTGAAAGTCCTGAAGGCTGTATTGCCTGCCTGGTTCCAGGGTAAGGGCATCTATCTCCTTGCCACTGAAGAGTGGGGGTTGGAGGTGGGCAGGGGGGGGGTGTGAAAAAGAGAAAAGTGCCTAGCTGTCATGGTCCACACAGGTAGAACTAGGAATGAGGTTCTGCTGAGGGAACTTGAGCAGCTAGGACCCAAATTAACAAGCAGGAACTCAATTTCTGCAAATTTACATAGGATCAAACATATCAGAGTTGAAGGAATGGCTCAAAAAGTAGTATGTGAGGAAGAAGTTTCAATTCGTGGGGCATGGGCACCAGAGGTGGGGACAGGGAGCTGTTCTGTTTGGAAAGGATCCATTTAAACCAGGTTGAGACCAGTGCCTTGACAACTAGGGCTGTAGAGAGATCATTAAGCTAAAAAAGGAGGGGGGAGGGTTCAGGTGAAGGTTATTTACAACAACTTAAGAACAGTCAAGGCCACACAGTAGTGTAGTGATTTGGGTAAAGATAAGCAAGGTATAACAGCAACAATTCATATAGCATCTTTAACATAATAAAAACATGCCAAGGTGCTTCACTGAACAAAACAAAATTTGACACTGAGCCACAAAGGGTAGATGGCCTAAAGGCTGGTCAAACAGGTAGGGTTTAAGGAATGCCTAAGAATAATAAGCAGGGAGATTTAGGGAGAGAATTCCAGAGCCGAGAGCCTGGATAACTGAAGGCAAAGCCACCAACTGTAGACTGATTAAAAATGGAGATGCTCAAGAGGCCAGAATTAGCTGAGCGCAGACAGGTAACAATTATGGGGCTAAAGGAGATTACTAGAGATATGGAGAGATTGGAAAACAAGAACTATAATTTGAAAATTGAGACTTGCTTAACTGGGAGCCAAAGTTAGTTAGCAAGGACAGGGTGATGGATGAATAGGACTTGGTGCAAGGGCTCAGGCGGCAGAGATTTGGATTACCTCAAATTTGGAGAATAGAATGTAGGAGGCTAGCCAGGTTGGAATAATCAAGTCTAGAGATAAAGGCATGGATGACGATTCTGGCAGGTGAGCTGAGGCAATGGGATGTCAGGCAATGTTAGTAATGGAAATAGGCAGTCTTGGTAATAGCCAATGTGGTCAGAAGCTCATCTTGGATCAAATGTGACACTTAAAGATCACAGACAAAAACTGTGAATGCTGGAAAAACTCAGCAGGTCTAACAGCACCTGTGGAGAGAAAAACAGAGTTAGCGTTTCAAATCCGTATGACTCTCCTTCAGAGCTAAAGACAAGTAAAAATATGATGAAATTTATACTGTTTAAGGGGGTGGAGCAGGTGAAGCTGATACAAGGCCAGCGATAGGTAGGGGCAAAGGAGATATTGTCAAAGATGTCATGAACAAAAGGACAAAGGAGGTGTTAATGGTAGTGGTAAGGCTAAAGGAGGTGCTGATAGTGGTATTAAGGTAAGAAAGCAGAATGTGATAATAGCAGGACAAGGGTAAGCACTCTGAAAAGAACAACATGAACAAGCGACAGATGGCCCTTGTGGGGATGGGGTGGGAGAGGGGACAGTGGTGGGGAACAAGATCAAAAATAGGATAACAGTGGGGATAAAACAATGGATAAATGAATAGAAATGAAAATAAATAAAAATACTTGTCTTTAGCTCTGAAGAGGAGTCATACGGACTCGAAACTTTAACTGTTTTTCTCTTCACAGATGCTGTTGGACCTGCTGAGTTTTTCCAGCATTTTGTTTTTGTTTCAGGTTTCCAACATCCACAGTATTTTGCTTTTAACTTAGGCTGAATCAGACAGTGATCTTTGAGTGTCACTTAGGTGAGGAATGGATTTGATGGCTAAGGAACAGTTTATAACAGGGACTGAAGACAGTGGCTTCAGTCTTCCTAATATTTAATATATGAGAAAATTTCTGCCCATCCAGTATATAAAATCAAGGATGGGACAAAAAGGTTAAAAATACTAAATCAGGGAAAAAATGGTACAAAAATTAAAATTACTTTATCTGAATGCACAAAACATTCATATATAGATGAATTAATGGCACAGAGATAAATGGGGCCATGAGGGATGTGAGTGCTTGGTGACCAAGGTTTGGAACGAAACGTTACAGGGTACTTGACATTAAAATGAAAGACAATGAAACATGAGGTGGAGAAGGAAGTCTTGCTGCAACAGTATAGAGCTTGCCACCAGTTAAAGCTAGAGGTTGCGAGAATAGTGAAACGACAGAACTAAAGGCTCTATATCTAAATGCCCATAGCAGTTATCACAAGGTAGATGAATTGAAAGTGCAAACAGAAATAAATATGTAGGATCTGAGCGATGACAAAGAGATGGCTGCAAGATGACAATGGCTGGGGCCTGA